>NC_056740.1:196347607-196535107 GCF_019279795.1 Protopterus annectens
AATAATTATCATTATTGACTCTGTCATACAATTATATACTAATACCATATACAAGCCTGATGCACAACCGCCATCTCTATAATTGAAAAATGTATGGCAAAGTTTCCTAACTAGACATAGAAATGTTCTACGAAACCTGGTAGAGTATAACAACAAAGCGGCAGAGACAATTACATTCCTTACGTCCATAAACGACCATAAAATATCTCTCACTATATTAACATAAAGACGTAAGAGTTATAACTAGCTAATAAACCAAATACGTAATCTTAATACTTCGGAACTACAATATAAATTATAGAACAAGTCCGAACGGTAAGGAAGGCTAATGTATAACAAGGCAATCTTGCATAAGCCTAATCGATACACAAACAAAGTATGCAAATATCAAAACTTCTAAAATATATAAAAAAACATTTTGTTCAAAAGTCTTATAAATAATTACTGTATGTAATGTATAAAAAAAACTGTCGGTGATTGCATAACAGTGCTGCATTGTGTCCAATCTAATCTGTTATTAACAATATAAACAATAACATATAAAAAACCATATGAATATCTATTTCATACCTAGATGGAAAATATTCTAACTAACATGGTATATCAACATAATAAACATATAAAAAGCCTATCGATCATATTCAACACGCACTAAATTCTATGGACAACCATGGAATAGGTGTTCCTTAGAAACCATAATTAAGTAGTATATACATTTATATAAAACTTAAATTATACAGAACTGAAAAATGTTGAGACATCTCCTCACCCTGGTCACATTTTAACCAATCGAATAATGGAAACAAGGCTTTCACTCACCATATTAAAGGTATTAATTCATGAAGCCTAAATGGCTACATCATATAATATGGAAAATAGATCTCATAAATTATCCTGCATAATGAACACCTTCACAAGGGATAATTGTATTATTTACAACGTCTAGCCCTAAGTGTTGGTCGGACAGAGGCTCTTTCATTGAGACCTCTGCCCTTGTCTGCTCTAAATCTAATCATCCAATTTACTTCTCTTTAGTTCCGTTGCATTACAAATATTACCCTCCCTGGCAATTGGGAGAATGTTATCAATAACCATAAAGGTAAAATTATGGTGTTCTCCACAGTTATTAATATGCTTGGCAAGGGCATTATTTAGATGTAAAATTCTAATCGCATATAAATGCTCCCTAATCCTTGTCCTAAGCGTCCTGTTGGTCTTGCCAACATAGAACGCTTGGCATTCTTGGCAGGTAGCTAGGTGCACCACATTTGCTGTGTTATAGGTGGCATTAACCTTGAATAGAAAGTCCTCACGTGTGTCTGGGTGTACAAACGTGTTTCCACTTTCTATATAATTGCAGTAATTACACCGTCCAGATGGGTTAGTCCCTGCCCAAACATCAATGTCCTGTCTATCATGATGGTAGCATAGTAGTCTCTTGAGATTACACCTATTTTTATATTGAAAACTGGGTTGAAGTCCCACTATGTGTGTGATCTCTTCATTACTAGTCAATATTCGCCAATGCTTATTGATAATATCTACAATATGCTTCCTGTCATTTGTATAGTACATGGGTATTCTAGTCTGCTTAATACAGATGTTGTTAGTCACTGTCTGACTTATTTGGTTAGAATAATATGGGGCGGCTCTATTTGATCTTAAATCTTGTATATCAGCTAAGTTACATTCTATCTCATGTTGTTTGTAACCTCGTTGTACTAATCTCAGTCTAAATCTATCTATCTCCTGTTGGAAGCCTTCTTGTGATGCATTAAGCCTTGAAATTCTCATGCCCTGCCCTCTCATTATATTATCAAATATATATAATTGGGGGTGCATGCTTGTCCTATATAATAAGGCATTTCTATAGCAATTTTTTCTATATACTCCAGTATTCACGTGGTCTTCCATCACCCTTTCGACAAAAACATCCAAAAAGTCTATCCGATCGGCTAAATACTGAGACGTGAACTTCATATAAGATGTTAAACTATTAATTACTTCTATACAGATCTTCAGTTGTTGATGACTGCCCTCCCAAATAAGAAAGACATTGTCAACAAACCGTCTATAAAACCGCACATGTAAAGTGTGTAATTCACATGGAAATAGTACATCTTCCTCCCACATAGCCAAAAACAAGTTGGCGTAGCTATGGGCACAAAACGTGCCAATAGCTACGCCATCATGCTGTATATATAAACAATCTTGATAGACAAAGACATTGTTTTCCAAAATCACTTCCATGAACATTGTTATAAGGTCTATGTGTTTATCTGTATAATTGCTATGTATGGTTAAGTACTTTTTAATGGCTTCCACTCCATCTATAATACGGATGATAGTAAACAGTGAATGAACATCCAACGTGACAAACAACATGTCCCGAGTCATTTTTGTATGACTAAAATGATTATACAAATCCCCAAGAAATTGTTTGGTATCTATCAAGATATACTCATTCTGCTCCACAACAGGTTTCAAATATTTCTCAACATATAGGGAGAAAGGTTCCGTTCACCGTCCACCTCCAGAGACTATAGGTCTCATTGGAGGATTGGTGACATGTTTGTGTATTTTAGGAATTCCATGTATATTCGGTATTATGGGATATTCAACTTGTAAGAAATTGACAAATTCTTTGTCTATACATTGACTCCTCTCTAAATCTAAAACTATATCAATCATCTTTTGTTTAATAATATTAAGTTGCTGCGTAGTGATAGTTTCATAAAATTTACCATCTGCCAACATATTACACATGCTAGTATGGTAGTGAAGTGAATCCATCACTACCAAGGGACCCCCCCTTATCCACTGGTCTAAAGACTATATTCATATCTGATCTAAGTCTAATTAGTGCCTGTCTCTCTTGAGATGACAGATTGTCAAATTTCCTGTGTCTATTATTCCTAGATGCAAACTGTTCATATATATCATCTTCGACCATTCTATAAAATGCCTCTATCAAAGGATGATTTTGAGGTACATAATCACTTGATTTTCTTAAAGGTCGTTGGACGAAATCAGAATGGTCACCAAATTGATATCTAAGCATTACATTCCTAGTAAATAATTTTAAGTCCGTAAGCACATCTGTAATTCTACTGTTCACTGTAGGAATAAAAGTTAAACCCTTATTTAACAAACTAAGTTCATGTTCGTCTAGTGGTCTGTGAGAAATATTCCAGACTAAATCAGTGTCTACTGGTTCCACATCCTTTTGAGTGTCCGTCCTTGCAGTTTCTCTCCTGATAGCTTGCGTTTCTGCCTCCACCGACTTCTAGAACGATCTCGCTTGTCCCCCCTCCCCAAAGATATAGGGAGGGGAAACTGTGGAAAAAATTTTTGTTGTAATTCATACTGACTAGATGTTTTAGCCTTAGTTGTCTTAGGGTGAACTGATAGAACATCAATTGCTGAGACAGTATGTTCCACTGATGTGACTAATTGGTTGTTATCTAAAACTGGTCCTTCGTTAACTTGGACGTGGATGGGGTGTTGCTCATGGTTAACTTAGACCTGGATGGGGTGTTGCTCATGATTAGCTGATGGCAGACCTTCTCTGTCATTGACAGTCTGTTCAAGTAATGGACTAGGCTGCCTTGACTGTTCACTCTGCTGAGACGTGGGTATATTGGTATGGGATGCAGCTGTTGTAGAAGTAGGAATATAAGACGCTCTTGGCCAAGCGAATACTTGTGATATTCGGAAATCACGAACATCCCTGTCTATTTTATTCCTCTTTTGTTGTAAAAGCCGTCTTTCATATACCATGATCCCATCTAGCATATTTGTGATGGCTCGATTAACTAATGTCTCTGGATATTTAGCAGTAATTTCAAGCTGTTGAGTCAGTGCAGATTGTATTAGTTCTTCCTCTATAGGCTTAAAAAAGTCTAGCAACAATTGCATATATTTTTTTACTCAATTCTAGGTTGAGCTTCTACCATTGTGCAAGAAGCTCTGGATGTTGGTCCCCATAAGTCGGCATTTTGAGTATTCGCAGGCCTCTGGGTACTATGTTTCTTTTTAAACAAACTTCAAAATGTAACCTTTGGGTAGAAAGACGCTTCAGTTTTAACATATCAATTTCCAAGTTCTGAATTACTTCTTGCATTTGTTGCATACTATCTGTAGAAAAGTTGTTTGACCCATCTTCACCTTCAGTCTCATACAGCATAAGAGGATTTTTATCACTCATCAGACAGGCTAATAATTTCTTCTTCAGGCCTTCGCCTCTTCCAAATGTATTAGATAAAACATTGTCACTTGCCTGTTTATTAGCATGAGTTCTCTGATTAGCATTATATTCCTTTGGTGTTCCACCGATATGCTCATCACAGTTAACGGCATCTGGTCTATAATCCAATTCGATGTTTTCATTTGATCCTGCCATGTCGCCGTGGATAACGTTTGTAATGGCTGAGGTAATCAAACTATAAATGTACGTATCCAACGGTGCTAATACCTCTCTGCACACCAAACATACACCGATAAATAAACCAATAATTGTGGCTGAGAGGTAACCAAGGCGTCTCAATATCCCATACATAAAACGTTCACAAAAATATATGTAAAAATGCCGTGTAACTAAAGAAAAAGTCAGTTTATTGTCGTAGTAAAACAAAACGGTAAGAGCTTTCACTATGGCTTCATCAGACCGTTAACATTCAAAAAAACTTCCTAATCACATTTATATAGGTCACATGTATACTTGAGTTCATTTAATTACAGCATTAAAGGAGTATACTTCAGTTTTACATTCATCAATGACTAAAACCTATTCAGTTCTTAAAATGAAAACATTATATTCATCCTTGCCCTTGCTCGTAACATAATAAAACAAACAGAATATAATAATTAATAAATTCACAAATAAAGTTATACTATGTTAAAAAATATATATGCTATAAAAAATATAACAACTTCAGCCTAAGTTTACAAGGTAATAACTTGGTCGATTGTGCATATAAAATGCATCATCCTGCACAAATAGTAACAAGTAAGATGACGCTTTACTATTATAGATGAATAGACTGTGATCATCATTCAGCGATAATAGCAGCATGCATTAATCATCCGAATACATACTGTCTATAATCATGAACACATGACAACAGCCTAATAAGTATCAGCCACTTAAATATATAATACTTGACCATTACTGTCATGAACCCACTAAATATGACATAAGAAACTAGTTATTAATTGGCTTAAGGTATATAAAATTTTTTTTCGCAATTGCATTGTATCCAATGATATAAACTTAACTAAGAATAATATCATATTATGTACACAGCATTAAAAACAAATGCTTAAAAATACATTAATGAAGATTCCTTCATCTAAAGTCCAAAAACTTAATCTGTACATTACAAAGTTAGCTTGAAATAACAAACTGACTGTCTCGTGACGCAGGACAATATAAAACTAACAACTAACTAAGCAATATTACATATTACTAAAAAATACACAATCAAGATATATGATACTGAAAGTTCTAAAGAATCCTGTAAATAATTATCATTCTTGACTCTGTCATACAATTATATACTAATACCATATACAAGCCTGATGCACAACCGCCATCTCTATAATTGAGAAATGTATGGCAAAATTTCTTAACTAGACATAGAAATGTTCTACGAAACCTGGTAGAGTATAACAACCAAACGGCCGCGACAATTACATTCCTTACATCCATAAACGACCATAAAATATCTCTCACCATATTAACATAAAAACGTAAGAGTTATAACTAGCTAATAAACCAAATACGTAATCTTAATACTTCAGAACTACAATATAAATTGTAGAACAAGTCCGAACGGTAAGGAAGGTTAATGTGTAACAAGGCGATCTTGCATAAGCCTAATCGATACACAAACAAAGTATGCAAATATCAAAACTTCTAAAATATATAAAAAAACATTTTGTTCAAAAGTCTTATAAATAATTACTATATGTAATGTATAAAAAAACTGTCAGTGATTGCATAACAGTGCTGCATTGTGTCCATTCTAATCTGTTATTAACAATATAAACAATAATATATAAAAAAAAACATATGAATATCTAATTCATACCTAGATGGAAAATATTCTAACTAACATGGTATATCAACATAAGAATAACAACAAAGCGATCAACAAGTAGATACAGGTTCCAATGCTAGCGGTAAAACGAAAAGGTGTGAACACAGTCAATATAGCGGAACCAGGAAGTACTGATGTATAATCACTCAAAGCAAATATCCATACCGGTAAAAACAGCAAATCAAGCAAAAACAGTTCAAATAGCAGCAATAATAACAGCAACAGTCTGAATAGCAGCAGTAAACGATAATATACGCACTACGTAGTGCGTATATTATCATCTACTGCTGCTATTCAGACTGTTGCTGTTATTATTGCTGCTATTTGAACTGTTTTTGCTTGATTTGCTGTTTTTACCGGTATGGATATTTGCTTTGAGTGATTATACATCGCAGTACTGCCACTTCCTGGGTTCCGCTTATGCTACTGACTGTGTTCACACTTTTTCGTTTTATCGCTAGCATTGGAACCTGTATCTACTTGTTGATCGCTTTGTTGTTATTCTTTTATTGGATTTTATTTGTCGATCAACAGTGGAGGATGGCAGCGACCGCCAATACATGTGTGGAGCTACCTTATAATCCGGAAGGTGAAGGCTTGGGTAACCGGAAGAGAAGCCGCTTTCAGGAGTGCATTGAAGCGTCGAGCAATATGCTTCTGCTATGTGACTATGACTCTGAACAGAGCGAAGAATATAATGATGGCGAGGATATATCTGGATTATCGGATGCTTTAAACACGCTGGAAATGGATTTTTTTGAAACTTAAGAAATTACAGCTCCAGAGGCAACACTTTGAGGCGTGTATTCAGAGGAAGGTGGTGCCTCGTGGATTACGAGTACTCAAGATGCCCACGTCAGGTACTTTTTACCCTGAACTACTTTATAAGTGGCAGCAACTGAATATTAATTTAAGTTTTGACTATATGAGATTGCTTAATAATTTCCATAAAGAAGAAGAGGATGCGTTGAGAATTAAAGTGACTGATCAATATAAAAATATTTTTTCGAGATTTAAATCATGTAAAGTTGATCTACTTATAGAGAGATTGTTGGACAATGTTTCTCTATATGAGAAGCGTGTTCTTGAACAGAAGAAGAGTAAACTATACAGAGACATTTAGAGACTTTAAAAATAATCAAGTTTTTGTTTGGCCGCGTTTCAATGCCAGAAATAGCAATGAGTCTGTTTCTGCCTCTAATAATGCTGGAAATGGTATACTAAATGAAATGAATGCCATATCGGATACCACTATCATTAATAATGTATCTTCTAGTTTACCTAAACATGATGGTAATGGTTCTGTTGTAAACAATCTTATTGAGGATATTCAAACTAGTATAGGCGACACAGAAGATACACAAGAGATAGGCAGGATGTTGGATAATTCAAATATGATGGTGCACAATAGAGTACCCGACACCAGAGGTGGTGGTAAGGAGGAACGTACATGGAAGTAACTCTGGGGTACACACAGATAAACCTAATACTCCTTTCCCCATAGCTGTGCAACAGCATATAGAAAGAAAGAGGTCAATAAGCAGGGGAAGACACAAAAGAAAGTTACAAGAAGGCAAATATGTCGGCCCCACCTTGAAAAAGATGTGGGAGAAGACAGGGACTCACTAGCAGTAAATCTATCAGACAGAGAATTAACCCCTGAGGAAAAACAACTTCTTAATAAAGGTCTTAGCTTCATCCCGGCCAGTAGGGGTGACATTACAGATATGATTATAGATGTTAAGAGATTTGTTCGAAATATACAGTTAAAGTTAGAGTTCAACAACGTAAATGGTGAAAACCATGTGCCCTCACTTTTTTGTCCTCTTAGTGTATACATGCCCATGTTACATCCCTTGTTGGACACTTTTTCTAAATTAGTTGAAAATGATATTTATAGCTATTATAATAACTCTAATAATAGGACTAGAAAGTATTACAAGGATAATTTAACTGTGGCACAGCGCAATGTTATGATATTTTTGAAAAAGGATGAAACATTAATTGTGCGACCAGCCGATAAAGGAGGATCTGTTGTCCTTATGAACCGTGTTGATTATATGGGCAGTATGAAAGGGATGTTAAGTGATGATAGATTTTATGTGAGTACGGATATGACAGACGTTATAAATAAAGTCTTTATGGTTTATGCCATGTTGGATGAATTGTTAATGAGCGGTGACATAGAATTTGAGCTATATAAATACTTTAAAATAGATAACCCACTTATCCCGATATTGCATGGATTGCCCAAAATCCATAAGACACTAGTTAATCCACCTATGAGACCCATAGTGTCAGATCAAGGATGGGTTACTCAGGCACTTGCCTTGTACTTGGAGTATTATTTGGGACCTTTGGTTTGTGCCAAGGAACATATTTTGATAGATAGCAAACAATTTTTAATAGACTTATATACATATACTAAAACGTTGAATGATAATGAACACTTCCTTCTTGTTACTATGGATGTAGTGAGTCTTTTCACGGTTATCCCCAATGATATAGGTATGAATAGAATACAGAAGTATATACAGAAGAATACTGAATGGCACATAGAGAGCCTCCATCAAAACCACATTGAAATCTTACCCATGTCAGAGAACATGTAATCTGAACTCTTTACTATGCCAGGCATAATGTCTGAAGGAAGACTGAAACTCCAAAGTTGGCTGGGGCTTCCCCACCCCTTCTTTAGCAGGAACGGCAGAAGCCTTTAACCCCTTAGGCCCCTGGCTAACAGTTTCTGGGTCTGCCCTAGGACTCTTAAAAGAAACTTATGAGCTTCAGGCACCCTATAATACCTATCCGTTTAACAGGAGCAGGAGGCAAAGAATCAGGATTAAGAGAAGCCTCTGCAAACACATCTTCCACCACATTCAGGACAGGAGGTATAGCTAAAGGCCTATGCTGGGGTAAAACAAAATTCCTAAGCCTTTTCCTGAATCAGAAAAATCCTGACCTTCCCATTTAAAATGCTCTCATGGAGTGAAGGGTCTCTGAAAAGAAAAATCCTCAGGAGGAGAAGCAGAAGGAGTAGAATCATCCACATCAGAATCAGAATAATGAGAGTACTCCTGCAAGTCTTCAGCCAAGACTCAGACACATCCAAGCCTGCTCATAATCCCCCAACACAGGTTCCATCCTAGGCCTCTTATCAGGAGGCAAGGAGCCCCTAATTAAAGTAATTAAATCCTCCGCCATCTTGAGCATGTGCTTCTGGGCACAGCACCTGAAGAACTGGGAGGACACCCACAGAAGCTAAGCTAGACTGCCTCTAGGCGGCCTTAGAAGTAGAAAGAGAGGGCCTAGACCCCTTAGGAAGGAGGAGTACAGTCACTTGAGAAGCCCCTACAGCCTGCCCTGCCTCCTGGGAGGCCACATCCTGTAAAATCAAAGTTTCACCTCAGTCTCCAGAGGCCTCTGTCGAACCACCGTTCCACTGACACCTCTAAAGAACTGACGTCCGGTTCGGACGAATTCTCAACTCAGGTTTAACTGCCTTGTCTTTGCGCTCTTTGAGAAGCATGCCGGAGCATCCGACGGCATTTTGTAATTGCACCGCTTCCCAAAGACCAACCTTTGCACAATCCAACCTCCGCTTTATAGTGCGCTTATTAAACCCAGCACAAAAGCGCATCCAACAACGCCGCTCAGGTCCTAAACAAGGTATACACAAATTATGGTAATCTCTATGCGTATCTGTTTCCCACAAGAAATACAGTTATTCACTTTTTCTGACATCCGTAAACCACTGAGGCAAGAAAAACCAAAATATTCCAACGGGTACTTAACCAACTCTGACTTCGGTCTGAAACTCAACTCAACAATTTTCAGAACGCCAACGGCACTTGCAACACTGCTTCTGCATCGACCATGCGGCAAAAGACTGAGGATATGACGCCGGTCATGCGCATTTGTACCCTGACGCTCTGATGTCAGTCAAATGCGCCCTGACCGACGTCAGCCTTATGCTCTGATATTCGGGCCGAATGAGGGACGGCGGACTACCCAAGTGTTAGGACTGCAGCAATGTGAGATGAAGAACATCTTCCTAATCACATTTATATAGGGCACATGTATACTTGAGTTCATTTAATTACAGCATTAAAGGAGTATACTTCAGTTTTACATTCATCAATGACTAAAACCTATTCAGTTCTTAAAATGAAAACATTATATTCATCCTTGCCCTTGCGCATAACATAATAAAACGAACAGAATATAATAATTAATAAATTCACAAATAAAGTTATACTATGTTAAAAAATATATATGCTATAAAAAATATAACAACTTCAGCCTAAGTTTACAAGGTAATAACTTGGTCGATTGTGCATATAAAATGCATCATCCTGCACAAATAGTAACAAGTAAGATGACGCCATTATTATAGATGAATAGACTGTGATCATCATTCAGCGATAATAGCAGCATGCATTAATCATCCGAATACATACTGTCTATAATCATGAACACATGACAACAGCCTAATAAGTATCAGCCACTTAAATATATAATACTTGACCATTACCGTCATGAACCCACTAAATATGACATAAGAAACTAGTTATTAATTGGCTTAAGGTATATAAAATTTTTTTCGCAATTGCATTCTATCCAATGATATAAACTTAACTAAGAATAATATCATATTATGTACACAGCATTAAAAACAAATGCTTAAAAATACATTAATGAAGATTCCTTCATTTAAAGTCCAAAAACTTAATCTGTACATTACAAAGTTAGCTTGAAATAACAACTGACTGTCTCGTGATTCAGGACTATATAAAACTAACAACTAACTAAGCAATATTACATATTACTAAAAAATACACAATCAAGATATATGATACTGAAAGTTCTAAAGAATCCTGTAAATAATTATCATTATTGACTCTGTCATACAATTATATACTAATACCATATACAAGCCTGATGCACAAGCATCTCTATAATTGAGAAATGTATGGCAAAGTTTCCTAACTAGACAAAGAAATGTTCTACAAAACCTGGTAGAGTATAACAACCAAACGGCCGAGACAATTACATTCCTTACGTCCATAAACGACCATAAAATATCTCTCACCATATTAACATAAAGACGTAAGAGTTATAACTAGCTAATAAACCAAATACGTAATCTTAATACTTTGGAACTACAATATAAATTATAGAACAAGTCCGAACGGTAAGGAAGGTTAATGTATAAAGGTATCTTGCATAAGCCTAATCGATACACAAACAAAGTATGCAAATATCAAAACTTCTAAAATATATAAAAAAAACATTTTGTTCAAAAGTCTTATAAATAATTACTATATGTAATGTATAAAAAACTGTCAGTGATTGCATAACAGTGCTGCATTGTGTCCATTCTAATCTGTTATTAATATAAACAATAATATATAAAAAAAAACATATGAATATCTAATTCATACCTAGATGGAAAATATTCTAACTAACATGGTATATCAACATAATAAACATATAAAAAGCCTATCGATCAAATCCAACACGCACTAAATTCCATGGACAACCATGGAATAGGTGTTCCTAAGAAACCAGAATTAAGTAGTATATACATTTATATAAAACTTAAATTATACAGAACTGTTTTACTACGACAATAAACTGACATTTTCTTTAGTTACACAGCGTTTTTACATATATTTTTGTGAACGTTTTTTTTATGTATGAGATATTGAGATGCCTTGGTTACCTCTCAGCCACAATTATTGGTTTATTTATCAGTGTATGTTTGGTGTGCAGAGAGGTATTAGCACCTTTGGATACGTACATTTATAGTTTGATTACCTCAGCCATTACAAACGTTATCCACGGCGACATGGCAGGATCAAATGAAAACATTGAATTGGATTATAGACCAGATGCCGTTACCTGTGATGAGGATATCGGTGGAACACCAAAGGAATATAATGCTAATCAGAGAACTCATGTTAATAAACAGGCAAGTGACAATGTTTTATCTAATACATTTGGAAGAGGCGAAGGCCTGAAGAAGAAATTATTAGCCTGTCTGATGAATGATGAAAATCCTCTTATGCTGTATGAGACTGAAGGTGAAGATGGGTCAAACAACTTTTCTACAGATAGTATGCAACAAATGCAAGAAGCAATTCAGAACTTGGAAATTGATATGTTAAAACTGAAGCGTCTTTCTACCAAAAGGTTACATTTTGCAGTTTGTTTAAAAAGAAACATAGTACCCAGAGGCCTGCGAATACTCAAAATGCCGACTTATGGGGACCAACATCCAGAGCTTCTTGCACAATGGCAGAAGCTCAACCTAGACTTGAGTAAAAAATGTATGCAATTGTTGCTAGACTTTTTTAAGCCTATAGAGGAAGAACTAATACAATCTGCACTGACTCAACAGCTTGAAATTAGTGCTAAATATCCAGAGACATTAGTTAATCGAGCCATCACAAATATGCTAGATGGGATCATGGTATATGAAAGACGGCTTTTACAACAAAAGAAGAATAAAATAGAAAGGAATGTTCGTGATTTCCGAACATCATAAGTATTCGCTTGGCCAAGAGCGTCTTATATTCCTACTTCTACAACAGCTGCATCCCATACCAATATACCCATGTCTCAGCAGAGTGAACGGTCAAGGCAGCCTAGTCCATTACTTGAACAGGCTGTCAATGACAGAGAATGTCTGCCATCAGCTAATCATGAGCAACACCCCATCCAGGTCCCAGTTAACCATGAGCAACACCCCATCCAGGTCCAAGTTAACGAAGGACCAGTTTTAGATAACAACCAATTAGTCACATCAGTGGAACATACTGTCTCAGCAATTGATGTTCTATCAGTTCGCCCTAAGACAACTAAGACTAAAACATCTAGTCAGTATGAATTACAACAAAAATTTTTTCCACAGTTTCCCCTCCCCATATCTTTGGGGAGGAGGGACAAGCGAGATCGTTCTACCAGTCGGGGGAGGCAAAAATGCAAGCTATCAGGAGAGAAACTGCAAGGACGGACACTCAAAAAGATGTGGAACCAGTAGACACCGATTTAGTCTGGAATATTTCTCACAGACCACTAGACGAACATGAACTTAGTTTGTTAAATAAGGGTTTAACTTTTATTCCTACAGTGAACAGTAGAATTACAGATGTGCTTACGGACTTAAAATTATTTACTAGGAATGTAATGCTTAGATATCAATTTGGTGACCATTCTGATTTCGTCCAACGACCTTTAAGAAAATCAAGTGATTATGTACCTCAAAATCATCCTTTGATAGAGGCATTTTATAGAATGGTCGAAGATGATATATATGAACAGCTTGCATCTAGGAATAATAGACACAGGAAATTTGACAATCTGTCATCTCAAGAGAGACAGGCACTAATTAGACTTAGATCAGATATGAATATAGTCTTTAGACCAGCGGATAAGGGGGGTCCCTTGGTAGTGATGGATTCACTTTACTACCATACTAGCATGTGTAATATGTTGGCAGATGGTAAATTTTATGAAACTATCACTAAGCAACAACTTAATATTATTAAACAAAAGATGATTGATATAGTTTTAGATTTAGAGAGGAGTCAATGTATAGACAAAGAATTAGTCAATTTCTTACAAGTTGAATATCCCCTAATACCAAATATACATGGAATTCCTAAAATACACAAACATGGCACCAATCCTCCAATGAGACCTATAGTCTCTGGAGGTGGATGGTGCACGGAACCTTTCTCCCTATATGTTGAGAAATATTTGAAACCTGTTGTGGAGCAGAATGAGTATATCTTGAGAGATACCAAACAATTTCTTGGGGATTTGTATAATTATTTTAGTCATACAAAAATGACTCAGGACATGTTGTTTGTCACGTTGGATGTTCAATCACTGTTTACTATCATCCCTAATATAGATGGAGTGGAAGCCATTAAAAAGTACTTAACCATACATAGCAATTATACAGATAAACACATAGACCTTATAACAATGTTCATGGAAGTGATTTTGGAAAACAATGTCTTTGTCTATCAAGACAGTTTATATATACAGCGTGATGGCGTAGCTATGGGCACGTCTTGTGCCCATAGCTACGCCAACTTGTTTTTGGCTATGTGGGAGGAAGATGTACTATTTCCATGTGAATTACACACTTTACATGTGCGATTTTATAGACGGTTTGTTGACTACGTCTTTCTTATTTGGGAGGGCAGTCATCAACAGCTGAAGAGCTATATAGAAGTAATTAATAGTTTAACATCTTATTTGAAGTTCACGTCTCAGTATTCAGCAGATCGGATAGACTTTTTGGATGTTTTTGTCCAAAGGGTGATGGAAGACCACGTGAATACTGGAGTATATAGAAAAAATTGCTATAGAAATGCCTTATTATATAGGACAAGCATGCACCCCATTATATATATATTTGATAATATAATAAGAGGGCAGGGCATGAGAATTTCGAGGCTTAATGCATCACAAGAAGGCTTCCAACAGGAGATAGATAAATTTAGACTGAGATTAGTACAACGAGGTTACAAACAACATGAGATAGAATGTAACTTAGCTGATATACAAGATTTAAGATCAAATAGAGCCGCCCCATATTATTCTAACCAAATAAGTCAGACAGTGACTAACAACATCTATACTAAGCAGACTAGAATACCCATGTACTATACAAATGATAGGAAGCATATTGTAGATATTATCAATAAGCATTGGCGAATATTGACTAGTAATGAAGAGATCACACACATAGTGGGACTTCAACCCAGTTTTCAATATAAAAATAGGTGTAATCTCAAGAGACTACTATGCTACCATCATGATAGACAGGACAATGATGCTTGGGCAGGGACTAACCCATGTGGATGGTGTAATTACTGCAGTTATATAGAAAGTGGAAACACGTTTGTAAACCCAGACACACGAGGACTTTTTATTTAAGGTTAATGCCACCTGTGACACAGCAAATGTGGTGTACCTAGCTACCTGCAAGAATGCCAAGTGTTCTACGTTGGCAAGACCAACAGGGCACTTAGGACAAGGATTAGGGAGCATTTATATGCAATTAGAATTTTACATCTAAATAATGCCCTTGCCAAGCATATTAATAACTGTGGAGAACACCATAATTTTACCTTTATGGTTATTGATAACATTCTCCCAATTACCAGGGAGGGTAATATTCGTAATGCAATGGAAAGAAGAAAAGTAAATTGGATGATTAGATCTAGAGCAGACAAGGGCAGAGGTCTCAATGAAAGAGCCTCTATCCGACCATCACTTAGGGCTAGACATTGTAAATAATACAATTATCCCTTGTGAAGGTGTTCATTATGCAGGATAATTTATGAGATCTAGTTTCCATATTATATGATGTAGCCATTTAGGCTTCATGAATTAATACCTTTAATATGGTGAGTGAAAGCCTTGTTTCCATTATTCGATTGGTTAAAATGTGACCAGGGTGAGGAGATGTCTCAACATTTTTCAGTTCTGTATAATTTAAGTTTTATATAAATGTATATACTACTTAATTATGGTTTCTTAGGAACACCTATTCCATGGTTGTCCATGGAATTTAGTGCGTGTTGGATATGATCGATAGGCTTTTTATATGTTTATTATGTTGATATACCATGTTAGTTATAATATTTTCCATCTAGGTATGAATTAGATATTCATATTTTTTTTATATATTATTGTTTATATTGTTAATAACAGATTAGATTGGACACAATGCAGCACTGTTATGCAATCACTGACAGTTTTTTTTATACATTACATATAGTAATTATTTATAAGACTTTTGAACAAAATTTTTTTTATATATATTTTAGAAGTTTTGATATTTGCATATTTTGTTTGTGTATCGATTAGGCTTATGCAAGATCGCCTTGTTATACATTAGCCTTCCTTACCGTTCGGACTTGTTCTATAATTTATATTGTAGTTCCGAAGTATTAAGATTACGTATTTGGTTTATTAGCTAGTTATAACTCTTACGTCTTTATGTTAATATGGTGAGAGATATTTTATGGTCGTTTATGGACGTAAGGAATGTAATTGTCTCGGCCGCTTGGTTGTTATACTTTACCAGGTTTCGTAGAACATTTCTATGTCTAGTTAGGAAACTTTGCCATACATTTCTCAATTATAGAGATGGCGGTTGTGCATCAGGCTTGTATATGGTATTAGTATATAATTGTATGACAGAGTCAATACTGATAATTATTTACAGGATTCTTTAGAACTTTCAGTATCATATATCTTGATTGTGTATTTTTTAGTAATATGTAATATTGCTTAGTTAGTTGTTAGTTTTATATAGTCCTGTGTCACGAGACAGTTTGTTATTTCAAGCTAACTTTGTAATGTACAGATTAAGTTTTTGGACTTTAGATGAAGGAATCTTCATTAATGTATTTTTAAGCATTTGTTTTTAATGCTGTGTACATAATATGATATTATTCTTAGTTAAGTTTATATCATTGGATACAATGTAATTGCGAAAAATTTTTTTATATACCTTAAACCAATTAATAACTAGTTTCTTATGTCATATTTAGTGGGTTCATGACAGTAATGGTCAAGTATTATATATTTAAGTGGCTGATACTTATTAGGCTGTTAGTAATGTGTTCATGATTATAGACAGTATGTATTCGGATGATTAATGCATGCTGCTATTATCGCTGAATGATGATCACAGTCTATTCATCTATAATAGTAAAGCGTCATCTTACTTGTTACTATTTGTGCAGGATGATGCATTTTATACGCACAATCGACCAAGTTATTACCTTGTAAACTTAGGCTGAAGTTGTTATATTTTTTATAGCATATATATATTTTTAACATAGTATAACTTTATTTATGAATTTATTAATTATTATATTCTGTTTGTTTTATTATGTTACGAGCAAGGGCAAGGATGAATATAATGTTTTCATTTTAAGAACTGAATAGGTTTTAGTCATTGATGAATGTAAAACTGAAGTATACTCCTTTAATGTTGTAATTAAATGAACTCAAGTATACATGTGACCTATAGAAATGTGATTAGGAAGTTTTTTGAATGTTAACGGTCTGATGAAGCCATAGTGAAAGCGCTTACCATTTTGTTTTACTACGACAATAAACTGACTTTTTCTTTAGTTACACGGCGTTTTTACATATATTTTTGTGAACGTTTTATGTATGGGATATTGAGACGCCTTGGTTACCTCTCAGCCACAATTATTGGTTTATTTATCGGTGTATGTTTGGTGTGCAGAGAGGTATTAGCACCGTTGGATACGTACATTTATAGTTTGATTAGCTCTAAACTGTGCTCATGTTACCTGTGTATAACCACTGTATATAATTTGTGTAGGTATTGCACATGTGATTATTCATGACACTGGGTTAGCTCTAAACTGTGCTCATGTTACCTGTGTATAACCACTGTATATAATTTGTGTAGGTATTGCATATGTGATTATTCATGACCCTGGGTTAGCTCTAAACTGTGCTCATGTTACCTGTGCATAACCACTGTATATAATTTGTGTAGATATTGCACATGTGATTACGCATGTCACTCGGCTAGGTGATGGCTTTACAGACTCTAAGAAAGACCACCAATACACAAATGATTCCTTTAGCAATGCTGCCACCATTACCTAGAAATCCAACTGATACTCACTGGAACAGGTAATTTTCTTAGAAAAGTTTTAAATTCTACTGCACCATACTTAAGGCAGGTACAGTGGTACAAAGCAATACTTAAGGCAGGGGGGGGATGTATGTAGTTATAACTCAAGCTCTGCAAACAGATCAAGGCTACACACTTTTTGGCTTACAGAAAACAGAAGCTAGAATTAAAATACCATCTAGTCAATGACATTTTTGGAAGGTTTAATGCAAAGCCAAAGGGTACTATACTACCAGTCAAACAGTGAAAAGAATGCAGCTTTCCTTCTGCAAAGAGACTTGGTTAATCAGCATAGTACAAGCACAAAGTAATGATGTTAATTAATTCAGTCAATAGCTTCTACATCTAGATAATGAGCTTACCTAAAGCTGGAAACAGAGCTAACTGCTGCCATAAGGCAAGCCGCTAACAATACCTAGCCAGTTCACTACTACATCGTAACATGAAAAGCTGGAACTTTGCTGTATGAATAAACACTGTTTCCTCAAGACAGCAGTCCAACTCTCCCAGTCTCTTCCTACAATGCAACTGGTTAACATTACTGATATAAACAGCAACCAATAAGAATTACATAGGTTCATAGGTTCATACTAGGCTATCTGCCCGAGGGCATTTACAAGCCTAGCCCATAGTTTTGTGGCTTACGCCACCCCTTTAGTATGGGGAACTATACCCATTATTTTGCTGTGCCTCTGTTGAGCAGTGACACTGAGGTAATCCCTGGGGTATATCTGCGTTCTCCCATCCATTGGTCAAGATTTCTCTTGAACAAGGCCAGCGAGGTGCTCTGCCTCACATATACCGGGATTTTATTCCACAGCATAGGGAGTCTTTGGGTGATGAATCTATCCCTCCAGCACGTCCTATTAATAGCCGTGTCGAGGTTTAAGTCTCCCGCCCTTGTGGCTCTGACGGATCTAGATTTTTTGAGGTGAAGCATATTCATCAAATCTGGGTTTGACATGGCCTTGTATGTTAGGCAAGGTCACCTCTGAGCAAGCGGTGGCGACTGAATAGAGCTGGAGTTCTTTCAGTCGGGCAGCATAGGACAGATGTTTGAGACCCTTTATCCTTTTGGTGAGGAACTTTGTGGCCTCTCCAGCTGCTGCAAGTGTCGGGTCAGATACATTCCGAATGGGGCATTGTACTCAATCATTGGTCTGATGAGTGATGAGTATAGGGAGACTATGACCTCCCTTGATCTAGATGAGAATCCCTTCATGATAAGGTGGGCAATGTAGAAGGTCTTCCTAACTACTTTAGCTACATGGGTGTCGAATGACAGACTACTATCAACCTGGGTCCCCAGGTCCCTGATAACTTCTTCTGTGCTCAGTGGATTGCCACCTATTTGGTAGCTAGGGGTAACCTTGTTTTTCCCAAGGGTATGACTATGCATTTTTGGCATTTAACTTTAGGCCATGGCTCTGGCACCAGTTATCCGCTTTTGTGAGACCCTTCTGAAGGATATCTGTGTCAGATGTGTTTTCTACTATGGCGCCAGTTTGCAGTCATCTGCAAACTTTGTCAGCCATAACCCTCCTGTGTTTGCTTGTACTGGAAAAGTAGATGCCAAACAAGAGTGGGCCCAGGACTGAGCCCTGTGGTACACCACTTGTGACAGGCTTTGAGTCTGACATGGCGCCAGCAACTCTGACCCTGTGGGTTCTGTCACTCAGCCAGTTTGCAACCCATCTTGTGATGTATGGGTTAACATTTAAGCTGATGAGTTTTTCAATGATACCCGAGTGGGGTATTGTATCAAGGCCTTCCAGATCGAGGTAGGCTGTATGGACTGCCTTTCCCTCATCAATGGCTTTGGTGACTGTTTCAAAAAGTCAACCAAGTTTAGAAGGCATGATCTGCCTTTGACAAAGCCAAACTGGGATGGATCCAAAGTCTGCAAATTCCCTATGTCTTTATTTATGAGGTCCATTATGATCCTCTCCATGGCTTTGCAGATAAGGCTTGTCAAGCTAATGGGCCTATAATTTCCAGGGTCGGTGGAGGCACCGCCTTTGTGAAGTGGGACCACAGTTGCAGTGCGCCACTCCTGGGCAGTGCGTATCCAGAGGTAAGACTATGATTAAACAGCTGTCCTAGCTGTGGGTTTAATTCCTCGTTGAGTTCGTGGAGCACACAGCCGGGGACACCATCAGGTCCCATGGATGCTGTGTTTTTGCTTTGGAGAGAGCAGTTCTCACTTGGGCGTTGGAGATGTTTGGGGGCTGCAATCGCTTGGTATAGATATCTCTCCTTTTGGGGAGGGGGAGAAGTTTGCACTGAACCTGTCAGCCAGTATGTTGGCAATGTCTGTATGATCAGTAATCTTCACATCATTTTGAACTAGTTCTGAGCATATCTGGGAGTTTCCTCCCAGGTTTCTAACATAGCTAAAGAAGGCCTTATGATTGTCTTTTGAGTCTTTAGCTATTTTTCTCTCAAAATTTGCTTTGGATGATTTTATGAGAGCTCTTAGTTTTTTACTTATAGTCATCAAGGGTGTCTTACCTTTTAAGGATTTTGCTCTATCTTGTAGTAGCTTCCTCCTTTGTTGTAGAGTTTGTTTATGGCTGGGGTCCACCAGACTGGACGCTTGCCTTTGGTACAAAGAGTCTTTGTTTTGCTTGGGATTGCCTTATCCATGCAGTCCTGCAGGTGCTGGTAGAAGGCATTTGTAAGTGATTCAGCGGCTTGAGTACTGTTTTCCACGGCTCGGGGCCTTAAAGGAGACCACACTAGTCTTTAGAAGTGTGAAGTCGGCTTTCGAGAAGTTCTTTACTGTGGTCTTTTTTATTTCAGGTGGGGGTGGGATGAGGACCTCCAGCGAGATTAGCTTGTGATCCGATCTCACCAGTGAGGGGTATACTTCCGGTGTTGAACATTGTGCTCCCATGTTCGTGATGATGAGATCAAGTATGTTTTCTCCTCTTGTGGGGATGGTGACTAGTTGTTCCATGGCATTTGAGTTTATGAATTCCAGGAACTTTTGGGCTAGGGTGTTTGGGCTTGAGTAGTGTTCCCAGTCTATATTAGGGTAATTGAAGTCACCTAGTATGATGCTGTTTGGTGATACATTTATCCCCTCTAGTGTTTTCAGGAAGGCCATGTGAGGTTCCTGAGTTTGTGAGGGTGGCCTGTAACATGCTACAATTTGCAGAGCAGTCTTGCCTATGGTTAATTGCACCTGGATGGTCTCCGATGCATCGTGCGTTGCCACCAGTCTAGAGGTGTGGGTGTCTTTGATGAATATGGATACCCCCCCCTCCTTTCTTGGTATTGTCCGGATTTTGGGGCCGGAACGCATGATAAGAGGTAAAACCTGATAGTGCTGGGGTGCTCTCAGGAGCCTTGAACCAGGTTTCTGTCACTGCACAGACATCGATGTTCTCCATACTGAGAAGGGCCTCGAGTGCGTGCATTTTGAGATTTAGACTTCTGGCATTGAGCAGCATTACCCTTAGTTTTTTCCTTTTTGTGTTCTAGGGTGGTAGGTTTAGAATTTGAGCCTTGCCTAAAAAGGCACTATGGGGTGGCAAGAGCCTTTGCCAATATCCGGAATCCCAGGGGTGACAGGTGCAAGCCGTTCCTTGCGAAGCAGCGTGGCTTGTCCAGCATGTCATCCCAGGCAGACAGACATTGGATCCCCTTTGAATGACACCAGAGTTTAAGCCAATTGTTAAAGCTGATCATCTTATCTCTGTATTGTGGCATCATTCTTGGTGAAGGTAGGATACTGCTCAAGGTCAGGGTCATACCTGCCTGGGCTACATAATCAGAGAGCTCCTCAATGTCTCTTTTCATGTAGTCCAAGGAGGTACGTCTCAGGTCATTTACACCAGCGTGGACAAGGACTGAGTCGTATTTGTACCCGCTGTTGAGAGACCTGAGTGCTTGCGTTATGTGGCGGATTCTAGCGCCCGACAGGCAGCTTACTGTGACCTTCTGCTTACTCAGTCTGGAGAGCGGGACGTCAGTGTGTCTGACTATGGAGTCACCAATGACTAGTGTGTCTGGCATTGTGTTTGGCCTTAAGGGCTGTGACTGTTTGACACTCTGACTGTGATGTCTATGTGTTGCAGGTGTTGTGTTCTGAGGTGGTGGTTGTTTGGGTGTCTGCTTTGGTGGCCTCTGCTGTTTTGGTAGATTTTTGATCAGAGCCACCGAGTATGTCTTTGTGTGTTTATGTGTATGATTTGAGGTTGTGATGGTACTATGTGAGACTGGGTCTATAGTGTGTGTGGTAACCTTCTCCTCCTGACTGGTCTTGCCAGTCCTATGTTGAGAGAGCTCAGCCTCCAGTTTGGCCGTATAGTTGCATCTCTCGCATGTATTTGTGTTTTGTGGGAGGAGGAGAGGGTTGTCTGTGTACATGAGGCAATTGTAACATTGCCTCAATATTCCCAGGTTCACCAGCTGAGCAGGAGAGGACACTAGCAACTGATCCCTCGACATGCTAGAAGGACTAGACAAAAAACTTTAAAAGAGATTCCGGGATGTGGGTGACCGAGAAATGGGGGTTTGCCTTTTGGGGTGCTATCTATAAGAGTGCCGTATCAAGGTAATAAGTACTGTAGGAGCAAGTGCTAGGTTTAACAGATAGAGAAAAGTCTACTTGGAGTCAAGTAGAGATGATCTTTTAGGTATTAGAGAAAGTGCTAGTAACAGGGATGCTTAAAGGTAAGATTGAAAAGAATGCACTCTGCAGTGTGCACTAGAGAAGTTAGATATGAAAGTAGGTAACTTGAGTTTTACCTGTTTAAAAAGTTAAGGTTTAGTGGAGAGTTACTATTTTTAAAACAGCAAGATGGACTGAAAGGGTGGTTACTTTAGTATATTGGTACTATGAAATACTGTAGGGTGTCAAATAGATTTAAATAATTGCAGGTGTGTGATTTCAATAGTGATGGTTTTGTGATTACTCACATAAGCCAGTGAAAGTAGAGAGAAATGAGATATATGGTCAGATTAACATAAGAGGCGGGCAACTAGAAAGACAGTGGTATTTAACAAGACAACTTAAATGGGTGGGAGGGAGGGAAAAATTCTGCCTGACTCAGAACAGAGAGAGCTGTGGTCTCTTTTGAAGTTTTAATATGCTGTTAAAACAGAATGCAAGCAAAACACAAGATAAAGAAAACAAACTACAGTATTCAAAATATAGAAAGGCAATACAGAAATACAAAAATAACAGCAAACTAACCTTTCCTTCACAGCAAAGTGTAGCAGAGTCTGGATGAGCCTTTCTGGTAAAGCTCTGAAATGTTTTAGTTTACTCCTTAAATAGAAATTTTAGTTCCTAGCTCCACCCCTCTGTTAACAAGTGATTAACCTTAAGTGACCTCTTCTGTCTTATGAATGAGTCCTTAATTAATCAGTTCTTATTTCTGCCTGACTCAGAACAGAGAGAGCTGTGGTCTCTTTTGAAGTTTTAATATGCTGTTAAAACAGAATGCAAGCAAAACACAAGATAAAGAAAACAAACTACAGTATTCAAAATATAGAAAGGCAATACAGAAATACAAAAAATAACAGCAAACTAACCTTTCCTTCACAGCAAAGTGTAGCAGAGTCTGGATGAGCCTTTCTGGTAAAGCTCTGAAATGTTTTAGTTTACTCCTTAAATAGAAATTTTAGTTCCTAGCTCCACCCCTCTGTTAACAAGTGATTAACCTTAAGTGACCTCTTCTGTCTTATGAATGAGTCCTTAATTAATCAGTTCTTATTTCTGCCTGACTCAGAACAGAGAGCTGTGGTCTCTTTTGAAGTTTTAATATGCTGTTAAAACAGAATGCAAGCAAAACACAAGATAAAGAAAACAAACTACAGTATTCAAAATATAGAAAGGCAATACAGAAATACAAAAATAACAGCAAACTAACCTTTCCTTCACAGCAAAGTGTAGCAGAGTCTGGATGAGCCTTTCTGGTAAAGCTCTGAAATGTTTTAGTTTACTCCTTAAATAGAAATTTTAGTTCCTAGCTCCACCCCTCTGTTAACAAGTGATTAACCTTAAGTGACCTCTTCTGTCTTATGAATGAGTCCTTAATTAATCAGTTCTTATTTCTGCCTGACTCAGAACAGAGAGAGCTGTGGTCTCTTTTGAAGTTTTAATATGCTGTTAAAACAGAATGCAAGCAAAACACAAGATAAAGAAAACAAACTACAGTATTCAAAATATAGAAAGGCAATACAGAAATACAAAAATAACAGCAAACTAACCTTTCCTTCACAGCAAAGTGTAGCAGAGTCTGGATGAGCCTTTCTGGTAAAGCTCTGAAATGTTTTAGTTTACTCCTTAAATAGAAATTTTAGTTCCTAGCTCCACCCCCTCTGTTAACAAGTGATTAACCTTAAGTGACCTCTTCTGTCTTATGAATGAGTCCTTAATTAATCAGTTCTTATTTCTGCCTGACTCAGAACAGAGAGCTGTGGTCTCTTTTGAAGTTTTAATATGCTGTTAAAACAGAATGCAAGCAAAACACAAGATAAAGAAAACAAACTACAGTATTCAAAATATAGAAAGGCAATACAGCAAACTAACCTTTCCTTCACAGCAAAGTGTAGCAGAGTCTGGATGAGCCTTTCTGGTAAAGCTCTGAAATGTTTTAGTTTACTCCTTAAATAGAAATTTTAGTTCCTAGCTCCACCCCCTCTGTTAACAAGTGATTAACCTTAAGTGACCTCTTCTGTCTTATGAATGAGTCCTTAATTAATCAGTTCTTATTTCTGCCTGACTCAGAACAGAGAGAGCTGTGGTCTCTTTTGAAGTTTTAATATGCTGTTAAAACAGAATGCAAGCAAAACACAAGATAAAGAAAACAAACTACAGTATTCAAAATATAGAAAGGCAATACAGAAATACAAAAATAACAGCAAACTAACCTTTCCTTCACAGCAAAGTGTAGCAGAGTCTGGATGAGCCTTTCTGGTAAAGCTCTGAAATGTTTTAGTTTACTCCTTAAATAGAAATTTTAGTTCCTAGCTCCACCCCCTCTGTTAACAAGTGATTAACTTTAAGTGACCTCTTCTGTCTTATGAATGAGTCCTTAATTAATCAGTTCTTATTTCTGCCTGACTCAGAACAGAGAGAGCTGTGGTCTCTTTTGAAGTTTTAATATGCTGTCAAAACAGAATGCAAGCAAAACACAAGATAAATAAAACAAACTACAGTATTCAAAATATAGAAAGGCAATACAGAAATACAAAAAATAACAGCAAACTAACCTTTCCTTCACAGCAAAGTGTAGCAGAGTCTGGATGAGCCTTTCTGGTAAAGCCTGGTGATGCAAACCTCTACAATGCCACTAAATGACTACTGTGGATGTGAATCACATTCTTGCCTCTAGCCCTCTTACAGCAAGAATTCTGGACAAAGCCAGAATGAATGGGGCAAGGGTACAAAATCATGGACAGGTTTTAAATATTGCACTTAACACAGAAAGTTGCTAAAATAAAAAAGTTTGCATTTACATGTACTTTCTGAAGGATGAGTCTGAAATTCAACAAATATTTATAATTGTTTAGTAATTCTGAATGACTTGCTAGTGCCCCCCTGCACCCCCCCCCCTACTTTATTATTCTCACTCCGAGATCGCTCTACAGTGGGGAAAAGGGAATTTTCCCTTACCCGCACTGTAGTCCGATCTATGAAACAGGCACACATACACAGAAGTGCTTGTCGATGTTGAGTGCTTTCGTGTATGTGTGTTTGATGTTTTGTGATTCGGACATATGCTAGTTGAGCATGTGTCCGGATCCCATATATATATATATATATATATATATATATATATATATATAGATATATACATACACACACACACACACAATATATACACACACATATATATATATGTATGTGAGTTTATTTAAAGTATTAACACAGACACGCAGACACTTATTATACAATATACTCAGACATACATACATTCGTAAGCAATTAAATGGAGAAAAAAATCAACCTATACTTAATAGCAAACAATTTAAAAATCTTATAAAACTCAGGAAAACTCTTAGCTAGAGGCAATGATACTAAACAATTTAGACAGTCAAAAGTGGCAACAGAACAAATCTCCATAACATTAGCAGGTCAATTAAAAATAAAATGCATCCGGCAACAAAACATGTATCAAATAACATTCTGCTTGTCACTTGGTACCTTCAAATTACCACTTGTTAATGTCCAATTTGTACAATAATGGCCACATTACAAAGGTGACTTTGAACGAAAATCTGTTAGATATGTAAATGTGACTTTGAAAGAAATATGTGAAAATGCAACACCAATCATCCGTTTCCTGAAAGAAATATGTGAAACTGCAACACCAATCACCAATTTCCTCTTTCAGTACACTAAACTGTTCTGAAGAATAAGAAATTTTTACTAACCAGTATTCCTATCAATAAAAGAACACAAGCGTTTTCCAGCATAAGACCTTCAGGTGAGTATTCATTAAGATCCATAATGTATACTGCAGCACTGCACTAATCAGTGCTGATGGATCAGCACAACTGGGCCATTCATTAAGATCCATAATGTATGCTGCAGCACTGCACTAATCAATGCAGATGGATCAGCACAACCAGGCCATTCATTAAGATCCATAACGTATGCTGCAGCATTGCACTAATCAATGCCAATGGATCAGCACAACCAGGCCATTCATTAAGATCCATAATGTATGCTGCAGCACTGCACTAATTAATGTAGATGGATCAGCACAACCGGGCTTGGAGATGATTAGTAATGAATGATAGCTGATACAGCACTGAAATGCCAGAATGGGCTGCACAGTAAATATCTGCAGCCACATTCATAGTAGCCAGAAAGCTACTGCAGTGGCCACACTATGGGATGTCACATTACCTGAGTGAACAGCACAAGAAAAGTACAGTTTTGTACCTACCATAAATGTAGATGTTCGAGTGTTCACCCTGATGCAGTCATTACACTTGGGTTATCCTGTCGTCAGGCGGTCCGGTCCCGCAGTCGGCCGGATTTCTAAAGTCTTGGTCCGACGTCGGTTGCAGTTGCCTCATCCCTGACGTCAGTGTGCCAGGGGTACATATATTGCAACCGACGTCATTTTCTTCAGTTTTTCTTGCCCCAGATGTCAGGTGCTTCCAAAAAGGTGATCCCAATCAGTACCAAATGGTGTGAACACTGTTCAAACACAAAATCCCTTCAGCTATAAGCAAATACATCAGTAAGGCATAGCAGAGGATTAGCCAGCAGATCAGAGGGGTTGGAGGGAGGGTAACCTGGACTGCAGCAGGGTGAACACTCGAACATCTACATTTATGGTAGGTACAAAACTGTACTATGTTCATCGTGTTACCCTGCTGCAGTCATTACACTTGGGTTGAGTCCCAAAGCTAAGGTAGGGTGGAGGCATCATACAGGGTTAGTGGAGGCAATGAAGCCCTGCAAAACTGCAGTGGCAAAGCCTGCCCTGGACTTAGAATAAAGAGGTAAGTGATACTGTTTGGTGAAGGTATGCACTGAACTCCAAGTTGCATCTTCTAAGATTTCCTTGGTAGGAACCCCCCTGAGAAAGGCTGTAGAGGTAGCTGTTGCCCTGGTAGAGTGTGATCTAATGGTAGGAGGAACTGGTTTCCCATGATGGGTGTAGCAGAATCGGATGCAATGGCCTATCCATTTAGAAATGGTTTGCTTGGATATGGCCTTCCCTTGAGAGGCTGTAGCATAGGACACAAAGAGCTGGTCAAGTTTTCTGAAAGCCTTAGTTTTGTCCAAGTAGTAACGAAGCTGCCTGTGAATGTCCAAAGAATGCAGGAGTCTCTCACCTTTGTTCTGTGGATTGGGGTAGAAAGTAGGTAGGTGGATGGTTTGATTTAGAGCTACACTGGAAACCACCTTAGGCATGAAGGAAGGATTAGTTCGTAGAGAAACTCTGTCTTGATGAAAAATGAGGAAAGGTTCCACTGCCATAAGTGCCTGCAATTCTGAAACTCTCCTAGCAGAAGTTATTGCCAGGAGCAGGGCAGTCTTCCAAGATAGGAACTGAAGGTCTGCAGAAAAAGCTGGTTCAAAGGGAGGTAACGTTAGTTTTTCCAGAACAAAATTGAGGTCCCATGTTGGTGTAGGAGCTCTTCTAGGTGGTCTAATGTTTTTTGCCCCTCTGAGGAACTGCCTTAGGAGAGGATTTGAAAATAAAGGTGGATTTGTGTTGTAGTGAGCTGAAATAGCTGAAGCATGGATTTTAATTGAGGAGAAGGAAAGTCCTTTATGCAACATCTCTGCTAAATACTGCAGAATGTGAGGCATATGAGGCGGAGTTGTGTGTCTTGGCCTTTAGCTTGGTTCCAAGCAGAAAACCTTTTCCATTTGTCCGAGTAAGCCTTCCTGGTGCTTGGCCTCCTGGCTTCTAGAATAACATCCAGCACTGCTTGTGAAAGAGGGGCTGGTTGGATGCTTAATTGATTTGCCATGCAGCCAGGTTTAAGGTTTTGATCTGGCTGTGTAGAATCTGCTTGTCTTGCTGCGTGAGCAAATGAGGTATTTGAGGCAATATCCATGGTGGGCTGTGAGCCATATTCTTCAATAGCGGGTACCAGTACTGGCGTAGCCAGTCTGGGGCTATGAGAATCATTCGAGGTTTCTCCTTTTTGACCTTCAAAAGAACCTTTGTGAGAAGAGGTAATGGAGGAAAGGCATATGCTGTCAGGTTTTTCCAACTGAAGGAGAGAGCGTCCACTTTCCAAGCTTGATGGTGGAATGTCCTAGTACAAAATTTTGTCAGCTGGTAGTTTTGAGGACTGGCAAACAGGTCTATATTTGGTAGGCCCCATCTTAGAATTATCATTGTAAATATTTGTGGGTCTAACTTCCACTCGTGGGGATCTTTGATGTTTCTGCTTAGGTCGTCTGCCATTGTGTTTTTCTGTCCTGGCAGGAATTGAGCTTGTAACTGGACTTAGTAGGCCAGAGCTGTATTCCATAAGATTATTGCTTGCCTGCAAAGAGGGTAGGAATGTGTGCCCCCCTTGTTTGTTTATATGCCACATTACTGTGGTGTTGTCCATCTTTATTGCAAGTTGTCCAGGCTGTAGTAGATCCTTGAAGGCTGTCAGAGCTTTCTGTACAGCTAGCATCTCTTTTTGGTTTATGTGCAGTTTTCTTTGTTCTGCAGTCCATAGGCCTTGAATGCATTGCCCTGCCATGTGTGCCCCCCAGGCATAGTCTGAAGCATCTGTTGTGATAGTCTGCCTGGGTGGGGGCAAGGTGAAAGGCTGACCCTTGTTGAGGTGACATGCCTGTGCCCACCATAGAAATTCCTGTTGAAGGCAGGGAATGAGAGATATCACTGTGTCCAAGCTGTGGCTATGTTGAGACCATACGCTTTGTAGGTACCACTGTAATTTCCTCATATGCAGTTTTGCAAATGGTATTATCAGAATGCAAGATGCCATGTAGCCCAAAGCCTGCAGAATTTTTCTTGCAGTTAATTGGGTCTTTGTTGCCATTGTTTTGAAATATTGAGTCAGTAGTAATTGCTTGTCTGGTGTAAGATAAGCCTTCTGGGCCGTTGTGTCCAAACTGGCACCCAGGAATGTCATTTTTTGTGAGGGTACTAGTTTTGACTTCTTTTCGTTTACTGTGTACCTCAGACAATTCAGTAGTTGCTTCACAAAAGCCAGATGTTGTAAGAGAATGTCTTTTCTTTCTGCTTGAATGAGGCAGTCGTCCAGGTATGGATATATTTGAATTCCTCTTTGTCTGCAGTATGCAATTACTGGTGCCAGGCATTTTGTGAATACTCTGGGCACAGTAGATAAGCCAAAGGGCAGTGCAGAGAATTGATAATGGGTTGAACCTGCAATGAAACGGAGGTATCTTCTGCAACTTTGTCTGATGGGGACATGCAGGTATGCCTCCTTGAGGTCCAACGTTACCAGCCATGCTTCCTTGCCCAACATGGGAAGTAGCTGCTGTAGTGTTAGCATCTTGAATTTGGGAACTTGTAAGTAAGTGTTTAGAATTGAAAGGTCCAGAATTGGTCTCCAAGCATTTTCTTTTCTGGGTACTAGGAAGAGTCTTGAGTAAAATCCTTGGTCTTGCTCTTGAGTTGGTACCCTATGAATGGCTCTCATGGCCATGAGAGCTGTAATTTGTTTTTGAGCCTCTGCCCTTCGATTTTGTGGCAGGTGTGGCATTCCTCTTTTTATTGGCAAGGTGTGAAAGTGGAATCTGTATCCTGTATCCTCGTAAAATTATGTCTAGTAAACATTTGTCCTTTGTGACCATGTGCCAGTTGTCTGCAAATAGTGCTAGCTTTCCCCCCAGGGGGGCTGACAAAAGAGTTTTGTTTGGCCAGCTGAGGTGCAAGTCATTGAGTTTGTCTTCTGGTGGGTTGAGACCTGTCTTCTCCTCCCTTCTGGGTTGGAGTGCCCCATTGGCGAGGTTTATACTGAGCTTGTGGCTGTCCTCTGCCCCTTGGGCGCCTGAATTTACCCCTCTGAGGCCTGTCAGTGGCTGGAAAGGACCAATTTTTTGTTGGCCAGTTTCTGCTGAAGCGAGGGGGTTGTACTTGTAGGAAATCTTTGACTGTCTGCATTGATTTTGCCTTATCTTCCATTTTCTTTAAAACTTCTTCTGCTTTAACACCAAAAAGAACATCCTGCTGTAAGGGAGCATCTAGTAGTTTTGCTTTAACATAATCAGGCAGACTTTGTTCCTTTAACCAGGCATGCCTACGTATAACTGATCCAGTGACAGCTGCTCTGCAGGAGGCCTCTAAAGAATCAAACCCACATTGCAAGGTATGTTTCCCTACCTGCTCGGTGGCGTGCAACAAATCCTGTACTTCTTTCAATTCAGGTTGTTGAGGGAGGGTGGTTATCTTTTGTTTTAACTGAGAGATCAGAAATTGCTGATACTTAAGCATATGAAATTGACAGTTTAGAGCTCTCATAGCTAAGGTGGCTGAGGTGTAAACCTTTTTCCCCATCTGTCTAGTGCTCTTGAATCCCTTTCAGAAGGTACTGGATTTTTAGCCATGGAAGCCTTAGCCCCCTTGGGACCCTGGGAGATAGTCTCTGGGTCAGCTACTGGGCTTTTGTAAAGAAATTTGTGGGAATCAGGTACTCTGTAGTATCTGTCAGGCTTGGCAGGAGGCAGAGAGTCAGGGTTGAAATTGGATTCAAAATAGACATCATCCACAATGTCCAAAACGGGAGGGATGGCTAGAGGTCTGTGTTGGGGGAGTAAAAGAAACTCTCTGAGCCTTTTCTTGGAATCAGAGTAATCCTGACCTTCCCAGTGGAAATGTTCCCTCATAGTGTGTAAAGTTTCCCCAAAAGAGTAATCTTCTGGAGGGGAAGCTGAGGGAATAGAGTCCTCAGCATCAGAATCTTCATAAGGAGAGAAGGAATAGTCTTGGCCCCCAGAGGAATCCGAAGAAATAGACAGTTGATCAGAGGAAGCAGATTCTTCCTCTAGTCTAGGCCTTTTGTCAGGAGGAGGCTGAGAAGCCCTGATAAGAGAAATCAAATCTTCAGCCATCTTGAGCATCTGTTTCTTAGGCATAGGGCCTTGAACAGGAGACTGAAGTGAAGCCTTTTTCGGTTTGGAAGGAGTCTTCGACTTGGAAAACGGTTTGACTGTAAGAGTTGTCGGTCTGAAAACGCCTTCAGAAACCGATGGCGTTTCAGAAGCAGCGACGTCCTTGGAAGGTAAATCCCCGGTAGGGCCTGAAGTAAAAGACTGCGTCGCCTAGTACATTCCATCAAAATATCTGTAGCGGTCTCGGTTTCTAGAACTGCGGTAGTCAGAGGCTGCGTCGGAGCCTCACTGATAACCGGAGAACTGGAGACCGGATCAACCGCGGCCTTGGAATCGGGCTTAGGCCTGGGCTGACGATCCTTATCCCTGCGCTTTTTGTGCACGCCGGTAGTCGGAAGCTCCGACGGCATGATATAATTAAATTTTCTGCCAAAAAAGTGTCGGGCGAAATCAAATCGTCTTTTAATAGTACGTTAGTTAAATCTAGCACAAAAACGACAAGAAGTGACGTCGTGGTCAGGGCCTAGGCAAGGTATGCAATAAGAATGAAAATCCTTATGAGGTATTTGCTTCCCACAAGAAATACAATTGTTAACTTTTTCTGACATCGGCCTGAGGCAAGAAAAGTTGCCCCAACGGGGTACTTAGCTTTATAGAAGACTTCGGTCTGAAATTGATTGAAAATCTCAGGAGTCGGCCGACCGGCACTTGCGAACTGCTTCTGCTTCGGGCACCACGCGGCAAGAAAGACTGAAGAAAATGGCGTTGGTTGCAATATATGTACCCCTGGCGCACTGACGTCAGGGATGAGGCGACTGCAACCGACGTCGGACCAAGACTTTGGAAATCCGGCCGACTGCGGGACCGCCTGACGACAGGATAACCCAATTGAAATGACTGCAGCAGGGTAACACGATGAACATCTGTGTGTGTGTGTGTGTGTGTGTGTGTGTGTGTGTGTGTGTGTGTGTGTGTGTGTGCGTGGGCATGTGTGTGTGCGTGCATGTGTGTGCGCGCGTGCCTATATCAAAATTGATATATATATATATATATATATATATATATATATATTGATATATATGTATATGTATATATATATATATATATATATATACATATATATATATGTGTGTGTCTATATCTATATCTATTTATATACATTGTGTTTTTGTAGACTTAGAGAAAGCATATGACAGGGCGCCTAGAGAGGAGTTGTGGCATTGTATGAGGAACTCAGGAGTGTCAGAGAAGTATGTAAGAGTGGTACAGGATATGTACGAGGGTAGTGTGACAGCGGTGAGGTCTGCGGTGGGAGTGACGGATGCGTTTAAGGTGGAGGTGGTGTTACATCAAGGATCAGCTCTGAGCCCTTTCTTATTTGCAATGGTGATGAACAGGTTGACAGACGAGATCAGACAGGAGTCCCCATGGACTATGATGTTTGCAGATGACATTGTGATCTGTAGTGAGAGTAGGGAACAGGTGGAGGAGACCCTTGAGAGATGGAGATATGCTCTAGGGAGAAGAGAAATGAAGGTCAGCAGGACTAAGAATATATGTGTGTGAATGAGAGGGAGGATAGAGGAATGGTGAGGATGCAAGGAGTAGAGGTGGCGAAGGTGGATGAGTTTAAATACTTGGGGTCAATAGTTCAAAGTAACGGTGAGTGTGGAAGAGAGGTGAAGAAGAGAGTACAGGCAGGATGGAGTGGGTGGAGAAGAGTGTCAGGAGTGATTTGTGACAGACGAGTACCTGTAAGAGTGAAAGGGATGGTCTACAAGAGGGTAGTGAGACCAGCTATGTTATATGGGATGGAGACAATGGCATTGACAAAAAGGCAGGAGTTTGAGCTGGATGTGGCAGAGTTAAAGATGTTAAGATTTGTACTGTGTGTGACAAGGGTGGACAGGATTAGGAATAAGTATATTAGAGGGTCAGCCCAGGTTGGAAGGTTTGGAGACAAAGCCAGAGAGGCAAGATTACGTTGGCTTGGACATGTGCTGAGGAGGGATGCTGAGTATATTGGGAAAAAGATGCTAAGGATGAAGCTACCAGATAACAGGAAAAGAGGAAGGCCTAAGACAAGGTTTATGGATGTGGTGAGAGATGACATGCAGGTGGTTGGTGTGACACAGCAAGATGCAGAGGACAGGAAGAAATGGAAACAGGTAATCCGCTGCAGCGACCCTAATGGGAACAGCCGAAAGAAGATGATGACATATATGTGTGTGTATGTATATATATAGTTTACTATCAAAATCCCGTCAACTGTACTATCGTCAAACACGGAAGTTCGAAAACGGTAATATCGATGTCAAAAAACAATCTAGGAACGAGTTTTAACATGGGTAGAGGTAGGGGAAATGTTTGTAGTTCGGAATAATACTGAACACCTACCTCGACCTATGTTAAAACCCGTTCCTAGATTGTTTTTTTGACAACGATATTACTGTTTTCAAACTTCCGTGTTCGACGATAGTACAGTCGACAGAGTACGGTTCGAAATTTTGATAGTAAACCATATATATACATATATGGATTCCTTCAATTTGTTGAATGTTTTTTCATAGAACTATTAATCAGCTGGCAGATTTGGCCTATTCACAATTCAAAGAATTAAAGCTCTGGGACCGGACTTGCTGCAAGATTGGCACACAAACCTTTTCTGTATTTTGTTACTAATGTGACCTTTCCTGTGTTTTAGTGATATTTTTTTAGTGTCACAGTGTTTAGTATTGACAATGTAAAGACAAAGTTTCACTGAGTTTTAAAAGTAGATCTATACATACAATGCCTTTGATTAAGAGGTCACTCATTTAATGTATATCAAACATCTTCTGCAATCCTCATGGACAGTCAACTAGGCATCTACGAAGCTGTATGCTAGTAATGGCGGGGAAGATGAAGTGAATGGACGCAGATCATGAAGGTCTAATGTTTTAAGTACATAAAGCCCGTCCAGTTCAATGGTAGGAGATAATCCATAGTTAATAGCCTCGGGTGGATTCATAACAGAATACCATTAATCATGGTGGCTTCAAAGGTCATCACAGATCTAGAAATCACATTCAGCTTATACTGCCTAGCAAAACAATGCAGTGAACCCCACATTACTACAGTTATCATCTACTCAAGAATTCTTGAAATAGGCTACTGAAACTGATATGTTTCTTGTGGAACTTCTGGTTTGCTTGGCAAATGCTTATTCTTACTACACTAGCAGAAGGAAATGCATTCAGATAGCCACCTGAACAGAGCAACCTTGGACACCTTTTGGCCTAGTCTGACAGCAGCAAAATAGAGAGAGAAGTGGTCATCCTTCCGGAGATATTTGGCCCTGTTTAGATAAGATCTTAGTTGGCAGAGAATAGCCAGGCAATGCATTATGCATTCATGTTTATTAGAAAAGTGAGGGGAAAAATACTGAAGATTAATAGACTGATGCTGGTTCTAATCTGAAACCACCTTGTACATGAATGCTGTGTTGTCTGTCTTTACAGAAGGCCAGTTATGAAGAATGACAAAATAGGGCTTAAAGTCCAGAAATTCTTCAAGCTGAAGCAACTACAAACAAAAACAAGGCTTTCCAACACAAAACCTTTAGGTTAACGCTGACAAATACTTCAAAGGGAAGAATGTCAAGTTTTCCAACAGAGTGGTCAACCATGCAGGAACAAGGTACCTGAATGGTGGTCTCAGTAAGAGTGCACCTTGATGAACATTTTAAAGACCATCACAGATAACGAACCAAGTCCCCCATAAAAATTACAAATAGCTGCCAAGTATATGTTCTGCTGATCTTGTCTGCTAGTGAATTAGCCTGCTCCGGAATGTGCATTTACCAGAAGGCAATGAGAATCTATTGCCCATTCACACAGATTTTACAGTCTTCCAACAAAGTTTTATGGACAGCAATGGGAAATAACTTTGGGCGGCATGATGCCAGGGAATCTTCTTGGGCTAGGCTTAGATAGGCTCCAGGGTTATTAGCCTAGTACACACCTATGAACCTATACACTAACCTTCTTTATCACATCTAACTAAAATGCAGATCATTGTAAGGCAACTTTTTCAACATATCTAATGTTCTTTCTGCCAGGTTACATTGAAAACACATTATACAGATGAAGTAATTCAGTGTTCCAGTGATGAATGCACCCGATGTATACAGCCAGGGAATTCCTATTTAGGAGATGATCCGATGGTCTCTCTTCAGAAGGTCCTCTCTCTTGTGTTAGCTAGGGGAGCTTTACTGCAAGGCTGTTTATCCTTGGGGTGGGGTGGGGAGACCTTAGCAAATATTCTCAGGATAAGCTCAGCCATGTCAAGTTTCACCATGCTCTATCCACTAAAAAATTTATCATGTAATGGGTGGGAGGGATCACCCAAGACATTAGCACAGCAAAGCCAAACACCCTCCTGCAGTCTGTGTTCCTCATGGCAGACAGAGTCAAATGCCCACAAACCCCAACGCAAAATTAATTACAGAATCTTTTCAAACTTTTTTTTTTCCAGATGGGATTGAGGGAAGCCTCTTATTCATCCAAGACAATATCTACAGTGGAGGACTCTACTAGGGAGACGAGACATCTGCTTTTACATCCCCTCTTAGTTCAGCTTGGAGGGGACTTGAAAGTATTCGAGAGAAGAATCTTCTCTAGACATCCTGGACCATCCATGGCTTTCTGCTCCTTGCTCCATCCCGAATAGTGAGAAGAGCCACAAGCCACTCCTAGTTGAATCAAGGATTAAAAATTAGTGGTGTCCCGGACTGGAGGCAATATCAAAGCAGCCCTGCTGGGCTCTAACAACCTGGTTGGATGCACTGGCACCATTTCCTGTTCTCTGGTTTTCTGTGCGAGGATCATACGAGTCAAAAACATTGGCACTCGTCTGACACAGGCTCCCACAATACAGAAGCTGAGTTGGGGGCTTAAAGCCTTGGCACCATCACTGGCCCTGACACTAAGAAAGGCTTTGGCATTGAAAGAATAAGAAGTTATGTACTCACCATAACGTTCCATCTGAGTAGGTAGCTTCATTTGTCTGCAACCTGTGGGTCTTGGATCCGATATCGGATCCAAGCCAGCAACTTGTTTCAAGCTAATGGATCCGAGCTCCTAGCTCCTCCCCTCACCCATATTCTCCTGCTAACCCTCCATGACCTCAGATTGAGTTTGCCCCTCAATATATACCCAAAAACGGGTATCCAACTAAAATAGATCCGAAGAAGGCCAGGGGGAAGGGGGGGATGGTTGCAGACAAATGAAGCTACCTACTCAGATGGAACGTTATGGTGAGTACATAACTTCTTAATCTGAAGTAGGGAGTTCATTTGTCAGCAACCTGTGGGACAGAGTCCCCAGCTACCTGAACCTTGGGTGGCCATCATGGAAGGATATTGCGGCACCAGAGCCAAAGGATGCTCTCCCTCTAGAAATCACGTCCAGTTTGTAGTGGTTAATAAAGGTATGAGATGAAGCCCAAGTGGCTGCCGAACAAATATCATCCAATGGAACTCTAGACTTGAAGGCCGCAGAAGTAGAGATGGAACGAGTGCGGGTCTCCCAGAGGCTTGGTACGCCAATAGGATACATTGAGAAATCCAGCGTGATAGAGATACTTTTGATATTGCTTTCCCCAAATTAAATTTGGCAAAGGAAACGAACAGCTGGTCGGATTGTCTATGACCAGCTGTTCTATGAGTATAAAAGCGAAGTTGCCTATGAACATCTAATGAGTGCAGCTTGTACTCTCCTTTATTCTGATATTTAGGGAAGAAAACCGGTAAATTTATGGATTGATTTATGTTGGTTTCTGATGCGATCTTGGGAAGAAAAGAGGGATTGATCCTGAGGTACACTCTGTCTGGGTGAAAGATCAAATAAGGAGGCTTCACAGAAAGAGCTTGAAGCTCCGAAACTCTTTTTGCTGAAGTGATGGCTACAAGGAATGCTGTTTTCCAGGACAAGAATTTGAGAGCTACTGAAGCAGTGGGTTCAAAAGGTGGAGCAGTCAAGGCTTGAAGAACTAGTGAAAGATCCCATGGTGGTACGGCTTCTTTTATAGGGGGTCTAAGCAAGAAGGTGGCCTTGAGAAAGGTTTTACACAACTTGGCCGACATCAAAGGCCCTGTATCATGTCCCACATGGTAATGTGAGATGGCTGCCAATTGCACTTTGACAGTTGAACAACTAGCGCCTTCCTGAAAAAGTTCGGTTAGGAAGTCTAATATGGACGGAAGAGGAGCCGTAAAGGGATCTAGATCATGATGCTCTGCCCAGATGGAGAAACGTTTCCATTTACTGCGGTACACTTTCCTGGTGGAGGGCTTATGCGCTGCCACAAGGATGGCTTTGACTGGTGAAGAGATACCCGGAGTCCTAACTAGGAGTGGAACTGGAGCAACCAAGCTGTCAGTTTCAGATTGTCCAGGTTTGGGGTCGGTAAGTTCGACGGATGGGAGATTAGATCCGGACTGGGATCCAGAATCCAAGGAGGATTCACTAGGTGAGACCACAGGTAAGGGAACCAAATTTGCCGAGGCCAGAATGGGGCAATGAGGATCATCCTGCTCCCCAACCGCGAGGCTTTCTGTAAGAGTTGCAGCATCAGGGGTAGAGGAGGATAGGCATAAAGTAGACCGGGTGGCCAAGCATGCACCAGAGCGTCTCTTGGAGTTTCCCCTGGAGGGGGAATCAGAGCGAAGAAACTGCCATATTTGGTGTTTGAGGGAGACGCAAAAAGATCGCAGCAGGGTTGCCCCCATATTGCGAATATCTGCTTCGCTATTAGTGGATTGAGACCACTCGTACGGGGTAAGAAGGGTGCGACTGAGTTTGTCCGCTAGGATGTTGGTCCGTCCCGGAATGTGCATTGCAATCAGAAAGCGGTTGGTGGAGATCGCCCATTCCCACACTCTCATGGCTTTGCGTAATAGAGGGTAAGATCTGGTTCCCCCCTGTTTGCTGATGTACTAGACAACCGGCATGTTGTCCGACTGAATTGCAATCTTTCCTATGGGGAGGAGAACCTGAAGTGCTTGCAATGCGAACAGCACCGCTCTCATCTCCAGAACGTTGATATGCAGGGAGGTCTCTGTGTCGTTCCACGTGCCTTGGACTGTCCTGATAAAGATACTTTAGAGATAGCTTTCCCCAAGTTAAATTTGGCAAAGGAAACGAACAGCTGGTCGGATTGTCTATGGACAGCCGTCCTATGAGTATAAAAACGAAGCTGCCTATGAACATCCAATGAGTGCAGCTTGTATTCACCCTTATTTTGATATTTAGGGAAGAAAACCGGTAAATTTATGGATTGGTTTATGTTGGTTTCTGATGCTATCTTGGGAAGAAAGGAGGGATTGATCCTGAGGTACACTCTATCAGGGTGAAAAATCAGGTATGGAGGCTTTACAGAAAGAGCCTGAAGTTCCGACACTCTTTTTGCTGAAGTAATGGCTACAAGGAATGCTGTTTTCCATGACAAGAATTTGAGATCCACTGAAGCAGCGGGTTCACAGGGTGGAGCAGTCAAGGCTTAAAGAACTAAAATAAGATCCCATAGGGGTACGGCTTCTTTTACAGGAGGTCTAAGTAAAAAGGTACCCTTGAGAAAGGTTTTACACAATTTGGCTGACATCAAGGGCCCTGAATCATGTCCCACATGATAATGAGAAATGGCTGCCAATTGCACTTTGACAGTTGAACAACTAGCGCCTTCTTGAAAGAGTTCAGTTAGGAAATCTAAAATGGATGGAAGAGGAGCCGTAAAGGGATCTAGATCGCGGCGCTCCGCCCAGATGGAAAACGTTTCCATTTGCTGTAATACACTTTCCTGGTGGAGGGCTTATGTGCTGCCACAAGGATGGCTTTGACTGGTGAAGAGATACCGGGAGTCCTAACTAGGAGTGGAACTGGAGCAACCAAGCTGTCAGTTTCAGATTGTCCAGGTTTGGAGTTGGCAAGTCCAATGAATGGGAGATGAGATCCGGAATGGCATCTAGAATCCAAGGGTGATTCACAAGGTGAGACCACAGGTAAGGGAACCAAATTTGTCGAGGCCAGAATGGGGCAATGAGAATCATCTTGCTCCCCAACCGCGAGGCTTTCTGTAAGAGTTGTATCATCATTGGAAGAGGAGGACAGGCATAGAGTAGACCGGGTGGCCAAGCATGCACCAGAGCGTCTCTTGGAGATTCCCCTGGTGGGGGGATTAGAGCGAAGAAATTGTCGCATTTGGCGTTTGAGGGAGATGCAAAAAGATCGCAGCAGGGTTGCCCCCATGTTGCGAATATCTGCTTCGCTACTAGAGGATTGAGAGACCACTCGTAAGGGGTAAGAAGGGTGCAGCTGAGCTTGTCCGCTAGGATGTTGGTCCTCCCCGGAATGTGCGTTGCAATCAGAAAGTGGTTGGTGGAGATCGCCCATTCCCACACTCTCATGGCTTTGCGTAATAGAGGGTAAGATCTGGTTCCCCCCTGTTTGCTGATGTACTAGACAACCGGCATGTTGTCCAACTGAATTGCAATCTTTCCTATGGGGAGGAGATCCTGAAGTGCTTGCAACGCGAACAGCACCGCTCTCATCTCCAGAACGTTGATATGCAGGGAGGTCTCTGTGTCATTCCACGTGCCTTGGACCGTCCTGCCTGAATAATGCCCCACCCGAGGCGGGAGGCGTCCGTGGTCACCGTGGCGAGAGGGGGAGAGGTGCAGAAGTGACGGCCCGTATGGAGGCCCGAAGTTTGGAGCCACCATAATAGAGCCCTCCTGCAAGCCTTGCTGATAGCAATGGGGTGGTGAAGAGGAAGGGATAGAAAGGACCATTGCACTAGAAGTGTCCATTGCAGTACCCGCATGTTCAGGCCAGGCATGGAAGGCGTGTCGCTGCCGCCATGGAGCCTAGTGCCCTCAGGACCAATTCCGCTGGTGAAGTCTCTGATTGGAGGATAGCCCGCACATGGAGTTGCAAATTCCGGATTCTCTCGGAAGTTAGAAAGGCTCGTAGCTCTCTGGTGTCTATTCTGGCTCCTATGAATTCTATGACTTGTGTCAGGGCCAGAAGGGATTTGTCGGCATTGATGGTGATGTCTAACTGTGGGGCTAGGCGGAGAAAGAAATCTCTGGCTGAGCAAAGTAGATGCCTTTTTGGGGCGGTCAGGAGCCAGTCGTCCAGGTACGGAAAGACCTGTATTCCCTGGAGTCTCAGGTGGGCCGCAATCACTGCTAATACCTTGGTGAACACCCTGGGGGCTGTGGTGAGGCCAAAGGAAAGGACCCTGAACTGGTAGTGACTGGCTCCCAGCCGGAAGCGGAGGAACCTCCTGGATCGTCTGTCCATTAGAATGTGGTAGTACGCATCCTTGAGGTCTATAGAGCACATCCAATTGTTCTCCCATAGAAGGGGGAGAATAGATTGAAGAGTGACCATTCAGAATTTTTCCTTGGTTACCGACAGGTTCAAGTGGGAAAGGTCTAGGATCGGTCTCAAGTCCCCCGTCTTTTTTGGCACCAAAAAGAACCTGGAGTAGAACCCTAATCCGAGCTGGTTTTGGGGGATGGGCTGGATGGCTCTTTTTCTTAGCAGCTGCTGAATTTCTGCGGCTGCGGCCTCCCTCTGATCGGGTGGTACATCGGGGAGGTTCTTGAATTTGGGGACATGGAGTAATGGTATTTTGTACCCTCTGGATATAATGCGAAGCACCTAGCGGTCTGTCGTGATGGACTCCCATGCCGCTAGGTGCTCTGAGAAGCGCCCCCCCCCCCGACTGCCTCCAGAGTGGAGCAGCCGGGCAACCCTTCAGGGCTGCTGCGTGGGCCGTTCAGAGAAAGGTTCTCTGGACCCAAAGTTTCTCGGAGCCCCTCTGCCCCTGGGGCGGCGTCCTCCCTGTCCTCCTCTGCCACGGAAGGACTGGTTGTCATGAGCGGGTTGGGAATGTTGCGATTTCCGGAACCACATCTTCTTCTGTCCCCTTTGGTTCTTCGAAAAGGACCGCTGGGGAGCAGAGAAGCGGACTCAGACAGCAGACAACGTCTTCCCGTCTTTCTCGCTCTGGACAAGAGTCTCGTGAACCGTTTCGCCAAATAGGGCAGAACCATTGAAAGGGGCGTTCGCAAAAGATGCTTTAAAAGGCTCCGCAAAGTCACAATGATGGAGCCAGGCCTGACGTCTCATGACTAGGCCTGCTCCGCTAGCCCTAGCGGCTCCCTCTGTGGCGTGGGACAAAGTACAGTTTTGTACCTACCATAAATGTAGATGTCCGAACTGGATAGCATCTGCAGTCATAACAAATGGGTTGTCCTGTCGTCAGGCAGCCCTTCGGTCGGCCGGATTCCAAAGTCTGGGTCCTGCTTCGGCTGATGTCGCACTTCACCCGGCGTCATCTCTGCTGGTCTTGGGTATAAAGGCATCAGCCGACGCCATTTTCCTCAGTGTTTCTTGCCCCAGATGCCAGTTGCCCTCTTGGAAGGCTAAATTTTGGATAAATGCCAATGTTTCCAAAAAGGTAGCAAGCAAACAAAGAAAAAAGCATGTGTGTACATATACACAAACAAATACACCATAAGAGACTCCCCAGCTAGCTATTAGGAGGGTAAATACCTAGGAGTACCACAGAGGGGAAGGAGGAGGGTAATCCTGACTGCAGATGCTATCCAGTTCGGACATCTACATTTATGGTAGGTACAAAACTGTACTATGTCCTTCATGGATGCATCTGCAGTCATAACAAATGGGTAGAATACCATAGCCAAACTAGGGAGGAGGAAGAAAAATTATGGTGTAGTTAGGATCCCTTGCAGTACAGCAGTGGCAAACCCTGCTCGGGATCTAGAGTATAGAGGTAAATTATAATGCTTGGCAAAAGTATGCACGGAGGTCCAAGTAGCCACCTCAATAATGTCCTTGGTTGCCACTCCTCGTAAGAAAGCTGTGGTAGTGGCTGTAGCCCTTGTAGAATGAGGTCTTATGTTCTGTGGAATTGGTTTTCCATGGTAGGAGTAACAGAATCTTATGCAGTTTCCTATCCATTTGGAGATTGTCTGTTTGGAAATTGCTTTTCCTTCCCTTCCTGTTGCATAGGCTACAAAAAGCTGGTCAGTTTTCTGTTACTTTTGGTTCTGTCCAGGTAGTAGCGTAACTGTCTATGTACATCAAGGTATGCAGCATTCTTTCCCTCTGTTTTGTGGATTGGGAAAGAAGGTAGGTAGGTGGATTGCCTGGTTTAAAGACACTCTGGATACCACCTTAGGCATAAATGTAGGATTAGTTCTCATGGACACCCTATCTTGATGGAAGATTAGGAAGGGTTGCACTGCCATTAAGGCCTGTAGTTCAAACCCTCCTTGCTGAGGTAATTGCCAGTAGGAAAGCAGTTTTCCATGACAGGTGTTGTAGATCTGCTGTTGCTGCTGGTTCAAGCGGAGGGAGAGTCAACTTTTCTAGCACAAAGTTCAAGTCCCATGCTGGTAATGGTGGTTTCCTAGGAGGTTTTACATTCTTGATCCCTCTGAGGAACTGCCTGAGTAGAGGATGTGAAAAGACAGGTGGATCAAAGCTGTATTCTGCTGAAATAGCTGATGCATGTATCTTGATGGAGGAATAGGACAGGCCTGTATGTAGAAGCTCTGCCAAGTACTCCAGAATGTTAGCAATATCTATGTTCGACACATCTTTTCCTCTTTCAGAACTCCAAATGACAAACCTTTTCCATTTTCCTGCATAGTTCCTTCTTGTTGAAGGTCTGCGGGCTTCAAGGATAATGTCTTTAACCCTTTGGGAAAGGTCTGGGTTAGTTGCTGCTATGTGATGTTCCAGGCAGTCAGTTGCAAGGTTTTAGGTTTGGATGCATGATGTTGTAGTTGTTCTGAGTTAACATCAAAGGCATCAGGGGTATTGACCACATTTCTCCCGAGACATGCTCCTCAGCAATGGGTACCAGTGTTGTCTTGGCCAGTTCGGAGCTATCAGGATTATCCTTGGACGTTCCTCTTTGATTTTCAGTAGTACATTGTGCATCAAGGGAAGAGGTGGAAATGCATATGCTGTCAGGCCTTTCCAGCTGAAGGATAGAGAGTCCACCTTCCATGCAAGTGGGTGGAATGTCCTTGTGCAGAATTTTTTGAGCTGGTGATTGAGTGGGGAAGCGAATAGATCTATTTGTGGCATTCCCCATTTCTTTGTGATGGCCTTGGTCGAATGGGGACGTGCAGGTATGCCTCCTTGAGATCTAGAGTTACCAGCCAACACTCCTTGCCCAGCATGGGAAGAAGTTGCTGTAGGGTCAGCATTTTGAATTTTGGGACAATGATATATGTGTTTAAGATGGACAGGTCGAGAATAGGTCTCCAACTTTTTTCTTTTCTTGGTACTAGGAAGAGTCTGGAGTAGAATCCTTTGCCCTGTTCTGTTATTGGTACTCTTTCCACAGCTCTCATCTTTGTTAATTGCATTATCTGCTGTAGAGCTTCTATTTTTTGATTTGGAGGCAGGTTTGGCATTCCTCTTTTGACTGGTAAGGTGTGGAAGTGGAACCGGTAGCCTTGGTCTATGGTTTGCAAAATCCACTTGTCTTTTGTGATATAGTGCCAATTTTTTGAAAATAAGGCTAACTTTCCGCCTAATGGTGCTGCTATTTGCTCCCTGGTAGGCGGAGTCAGAGCCAAGTCACTGTGATTGTCCTGTTGCAGTGGCAGTGGTTGTGTCTGTGCCTCCGTTATTGCCTTGCCACTGTCGTCCTCTGTAGGCACCTCCTCTGGATTGATTTCTGCCTCTAGAGCGTCTATTCCTGCCCCTTTGGGATCTTGTGGAGTCAGGAAAGGACCAATTTTGGCAGGCCAGTTCCTGCTAAACCTTGGGGCTGAACCTGTAAGAAATCTTTAACTGTTTGTACAGATTTTGCCTTTTCTTCCATTTTCTTCATTACCTGCTGGGCAGGTGTACCAAATAGACTGGCCTTATCCATAGGAGCATCTAATAGCTTTGCTTTAACATGATCCGGTAAGACCTGTTCTTTCAACCATGCATGCCTTCTTATCACTGTGCCAGTCATGGCTGATGTAAATGAAGCCTCCAGTGCATCATAGCCACATTTTAAGGAATGGTTACTAACCTGTTGGATGTTATTCACCATTTCTAATACATTTCTTATCTAAAGATTCATCAGAGGACAGTTTTTTAGTTAACTGATCAAGCATAAACTCTTGGTATTGGATCATATGAAACTGACAGTTTAAAGCTCTAGCTGAGAGAGTAGCAGAGGTGTAAACTTTTTTCCCCCATCTCTCTAAGGACCTGGATTCCCTTTCAGAAGGAATAGGGTTTTTTGCTGTGGTCGAGGCTACTGCCTTAGGCCCCTGGGATATAGTTTTGGGGTCTGCAAGTGGGGCCTTGTATAGGTGGTGATGGGTGTCTGGCACCCTGAAAAATCTATCTGGTTTGGCAGGGGCTGGAGGTAAAGAATCAGGAGCAGTGCAGACATCATTAAATGCATCATCCACAACAGGCAGTACAGGAGGTATAGCTAAGGGCCTATGTTGTGGTAAGTGCAGAAAGGTCCTAAGCCTTTTTCTTGAATCTGAGAAATCTTGTCCATGCCATTGGAATTGTTCTCTCATGGCATGTAAGGTTTCCCCAAAAGAAACTTCCTCTGGTGGAGAGGCAGCTGGAATGGATTCTTCAGCATCGGAATCTTCATAAGTAGAAAAAGGAGCCTCTGGCTGGTCTGTAATGTCTGAGTCATCCTTGAATCATCAGAGGACACTGGCTCGGGGGGCTCTGCTCTAGGTCTCTTTTCTGGGGGCTGAGAGGCCCTGTCTGGGTGAGATTGGGATCCCCTAATTAAGGATATTAAATCTTCTGCCAGAGTAAGCATTTGTGAACTAGAAGTGGGCCTGTGTGAGGGGGGCTTAACAGGCACTGATTTAGATTTGGCTGCTTTAGCCCTGGCAAAGGCCTTAATAGACATGGCTGCAGGAGGCCTAGCAGCACCACGTGCTGGGGTAGAGACATCCAAAGGGATGGTGTCTGATAAATCACTAGGAACCACAGTTGTAGGCAAAATTTCTGAGGCCGATTCAGGTGAGTAGCAGGAGCCTCAGTAGTAGTCATGGATTCGGCTGAAGATTGACCAGTTTTCTCGGTTTCGTCCGAAACCGAGACACTCGCGGCATGCTTAACCGTGGTTTCGGCGAAACCGGACCGCGAGTGTCAGTCTTTTCTTTGCGTTTTTTAACAATTTGGGTAGTCGGAGGATCCGACGGCATAATGTACGCAAAATCTAAGCCGAAAAACTGTTCAGCAAACTCTGACCGACGCCTAAGCGTTCATCAGTTGAAGGAAGCACAGGCCGAACAGTCTGCTACGTCGTGGTCTGGGCCTAAGCAAGGCAGACAGTAAGAGTGGAAATCTTTATGAGGTATTTGTTTCCCACAAGTTAAACAGTTATTGACTTTTTCTGACATCGGCTGAGGCAAGAAAGAGTCCCCAACGTACTTAGCTTTTAGAAGTCTTGATAGTATTCGGTAGTAGTAATCTCTGGATCTGACCGACCGGCACTTGCGAACAGCTTCTGCTTGGACGCCACGGCAAGAAAGACTGAGGAAAATGGCGGCTGATGCCTTTATACCCGAAAACCAGCAGAGATGACGTCGGGTGAAGTGCGACATCAGCCAAAGCCGGACCCAGACTTTGGAATCCGGCCGACCGAAGGGCTGCCTGACGGACAGGACAACCCATTTGTTATGACTGCAGATGCATCCATGAAGGACATCAGCTGCATTGAGGTATTTGAAATTGCTCTCAGAGTGGCCATTCGGGTGGAGTACAATTGCTTGTCATCCGCCGACATGGACTCAGGAGGAGGCAGCGTATTCTTTGATAAGATCGCTGCATCCTGATGACATGTGCCATATAGTTCAGAGACCTTACCGAGAAGGTCGCTGAACTAAAACTCACTTCCTAAGTGGTCCATCGAGGACTCCTTGCTCGGTGGATGGACTGAGGCTCTCCTGAGCCAGTTCCCTCTTAAGTGGCTGCCGCCCGTCAACATGGCATCTACGGGGGTCCTTACTCCAGTCTTCGGTCTGAGGGGGTTAAGTATTCTGTCCGGGCGTTTGGTATTGGCTCCACGGTGTCCGGATCCTTCACGCCCTGGTGGTAATGAGGTCCACCAAGGGTCGGCCGAGGGGACACCCAAGAGGTAGACGGGCCTGCTTGAATGCCTCCAGAAACACGGACTCGTCGGGAGGAAGACTTGGGGCAGACCACCCACCTCTGATCCTAAGCATCTCATGATGTCTCCAAAGGAGACATCCTCAGGTAATCTTGGGAGCCTTCCCCTTCCTCCAAGTCCGTGTCCGCAGTTAAGGACTCGGGAGTCCACGTGCCTCCTCTTGCACTTATGCTTGGGGCACTTCCTCGGGGCTGTCCGAGGAGGCCTCGCCAGCTACATCCTGTTCAATGGAACCATCTGGGACATTGAAGCAGGCTGTCCCTTTGGCCGGGTGATGGAAGCCTGGCCCAGCAGAGAGAGGGTGCAGGAGGAGCCAAGACAAGGACCGGGGTCTGGATGCTCTCAACAGAGCCCTCCACAACATCGAAAGCAGGGGAACCACTCTCTTGGATCCAGTAGGTTCCCATTCGGATCCGATGAAGGATCGGAACTGGCGAGACCATCGGATCCAAAGGACCAGTGCGCTCTGACCTGGACGGAGCCAAGGCACACTGAATCCCTCGAAGCTCGGGCCACGGCCGAGAGGTTGATCAGACAGGCTCGAGGGCAGGGTCGGATCCGGTACCAAGTACTGTCGCCGACCACCCCGGCTCAGCTGCTCGGCTCAACGCTCGAACCCGGATAGCGGGTCGGAGAAGGAGCAATAGGATGGAAAAAGGTGTGAGCTCCCGAGAAAGGCAAACACTCCATCTGCAGCTGGGCCTGGATGAACCTTCATCATCCGTCCAAGTCTGCATCGGACATACTAAAGGTCGATCTCGAAGAGGTCACCGAGGCAGGCCTGGAATGCCGCCTCGATGAAGATCGGGCCTCCTCCTGGGCCCTGGGAGAAACAAGGGGATCGGAGAGGAGGAGGAGACCTAGAAGCAGTGGAGGGAGAAGCCCGCTTAGCTGGCGGGGCGAAACGGAGGTCTCGCCCGCCCGCTTGTGGTGCTTCTCCTCCGTTTCCTCCTGGCCTCCTGTCCTCCGACACTTTAGCGGGAGTTTGAGTCCCGGACGGAGGAAGGGGGGCAGGAATGGCAGCAACCACAGCCTGTGGTGAAGCCACGAGCAGCGGAGGCTGGAGCCGAGTCCGGGGTAAAAGTCCCACCAAGACCAGCACCTCCGCTCTTTCAGTGCCCTGGGGTTGAGCGCTGCACAAATGGTGCAGCCTGAGGTGGTGTTCAACCTCAAGGCACAAAGTGTGGCCATCAGCGGGAGAGCTTATGGCCACACTCGGTACATTTAGAAAAAATGGCTTTTGGGGCCTCAGCCATACTTAAAGAAAAGTAATGTAACACACACACACAGGCCCCAAAACACAACACACACACTCTAACGACCAGCGAAGGGAGGGAAAACTACTTAAAAGAAATTATTTTTTACTCTAAAGGGAACCTTACACTTACACACTTAATATTTTTGAGAAAAATTAAGAAAGTTAACAGAAAAATATCAACTTAACTGCCAAGTACTAGACGAGCTCACAGGAATCCAGCTATCCACAAGCGCGGCAAACTAGATATGAGGTCATGGAGGGTTAGCAGGGGGATTATGGGTGAGGGGAGGAGCTAGGAGCTTGGATCCATTAGCTTGAAACAAGTTGCCGGCTCGGATCCGATATCTGATCCAAGACCCACAGGTTGCTGACAAATGAACTCCCTACTTCAGATCAAATGTTAACATCAAGAACAGCACTGAAGAAATCGGGGAGGTAAATGTTGCATCGTAGACTTCACTGACCTGGGATATAGTGGGCTGCTTCACCTGTGGTTGCGCTGGCATTGTTAGCAATGGAAGAATCGCTGCTAATGGGAAAAATCCCACAGAGATTAACATCGAAGGCTGCATGCAGGAAACTGGTTCTGAAACTCCCTGTGCCAAAACAGGGTCTGGAGAATAAGCAGAAATACATTAGTAGGGACCTTCAGAACTAACCCTGAAAACAGAGGTATACAGACAAGACATCCATCTCTGTTTGAGCAAGGACCAGGGTCTTCATTACCCTATTCCACTCAAGGTGTAAGGAAGGGCTTCAAAAAGACTTAAGCTGGCCTAACTGACACAGAGGAAAAATGCCTTGACTCAAGGTACTATGAAATCTCCCACTTTCTGGAGAAGCTGTTCAGTCTCCTCAGAGCGAGTTCCAAAACTGCCAAAATCCCTGGCTAGGAAACCCAACTGGAAGCGTGGTTCCACAGCTGCACAGGCACACTGTGCTGCCTGAACTGGAGATATCTCTTTTGTGGTTACTTTGGAAATAGGGAAAAGTCTCCCCCTATTCCTAGGTACCACATCTTTGTCTATTCAGTTTCCCCTGTTTTAAGTTTCAGTAGGAAGGAGCCCTTTTAAGATAAATTTGTTTCATCTTTCCTGTAGTGTCCCTGATCTGAAGTTTCATTACCCCCTCATATGGGGTATCCATGTGATCTTGATACAAAGCACATGACAAGTTTTTGTGTTTACTGGGGAGGAGGATATTATGGATACACTTTCTAAACTTCAAGGCCTTGTCCCCTTTTTTAATCCATAAAGTACTGCTGTGTATGTAAACTTAACATAACAGTAGATGTTCTAATAGATCACTGTTGCAGCCTTAAGCTATTTGGGGTCCTACTCTCTGCCACTGGCCACCTTTTCAAAGCTTAAGGATGCGTTCCAACTGAACTAGCTCTCAGGAACTTGAGTGGAGGTCCATATAAAAAGAGTTAGAGCACCAAATATCGCAAAGCTTTCTTGCCCAAATAAGGGAGGTAATAACGCTGAAAGGAAACAATGCTAAGAAATGTAACGCACATATAACTACAAACACAAGGGTATATACATCCACACTCTGGCAATACAAAAACACAGCAAAAAAGGTAGATGGAGGGAGGGGATGGCTACTACAACAGTGATCTATTAGAACATCTACTGTTTACAAAAACAGCTGTACTATGTAAAGCATTAAATCACTGCTGCAGCTGATGCTGAGGTTTAATGCTGTGAGCTGTAGTTCCTTTGCTACAGGGTTTGATACCCTCAACTCTCACCTGCCTACTGTGTGACCTTGAGCAAGTCACTTATCCAAACAGTGCTTGGGGACAACGGAGAACTTGGGCTATACTTTTCAATGGTCCCCAGACTGCAAGCCTAGTAACTACCTATGAACTTAAACTATTTGGGTAGTTTATTAACGCTTAGAACTAACAAGGGAGAAGGAAATAAATTAAGAATCCAGGAGCCTATAGAGATTGTTCCTAGCAAAGCCTGTTCTGGACATGAAAAAGTAATCCAGCTTGTAGTTCTTTGTAAAAGTATGAACATAGGACCAAGTTGCTGCCTCTAGAAGAATTCTAGAAAGCCATCTCCTTCCGAAAACCAAAAAAAAAAGCCAAAGCCCTGGTGGAATGGGCCCTAACCCTGTCTGGAAGTGGATTACTATGGTGAGAACAACAAGAAAAATAGAATGAGACAACCATCTAGAAATTGCCTGCTTTGATACTGTGTGCCCTATCCTCTTACTTTCGTAGAATACAAACAACTAATTGCTTTCCTGAAGGACTGAGTTTTGTCTAGGTAGCATCTGAGCTACGTGTGGATATCCAGACTATAAAGATTTTTTTCCATCTCATTTTTGGGGTCAGGAAAAAAAAGATAGGAAGATTAGTAGACTGGCTCAAGGTAAACACAGAGATCCACTTACACATAAAATAAATTGTTTTCAAATAAACCCTGTTCTAGTAGAAAATGAGGTAGGCTTGACTCACCACAACCACTTATAGCGCTTTGATACTCTCTTGGCAGAAGTCAGAGAAATTAGTCCACGTCTTTCATGTTAAGAACATCAAATCAGCCTGATGAGCTGGTTCAAATGGAAACAGAGTAAGGCTTTTCAAGCATAAAGTTTAGATCCCAAAGAGGAGACATGCATTTCTTAGGTGGACTGATATGTAAAACTGTTCAAAAATTGCTTCACTTGGGCACAGGAAGAAAGGGGGTGGATCCAAGGGCAGACAAGCAGAAATGGCTGACAAATGAACCTTGATAGAGGAGGAAGAAAATTACTGTCTTCTAACCTCACACAAATGAACAGCCAAAGGCAGCTAGGCCTTAAAAGGATCCTGGTTCTTAGAATAACTAACAAGAAAATCTTGTCCACTCACACATACATGACTTCTTATTAGCAGGTCCTTTTAACCACCTTTGATACCTGCTACATGTCCTCAGGGAAAAAGGTGCCTAAAATGTATTACAGTTCTATAAACCAGACAATCAAAGAGTTTCTAGATTGGGGTGCACCAAACAACCTTCTGTCTTGTGTGAATAAATCCAGTCTGAGGGGAAGCCTATGGTAATGCCCTTAGCCACTTTTAAAAGAAGGAAGAAAGTACAGTTGTGTACCTACCATAAATGTAGATGCTCGAGTGTATTCATTGTTGCAGTCATTACACTAGGGTTATCCCGTTGGCAGGCTACCCGCAGTCGGCCTGAATTCCAAAGTCCTGGTGTGGCGTCGGTTGCTGTCGCCGCTTCCCTGATGTCAGAGCGCCAGGGGTATAAAAGATGCAGCCGACGCCATTTTCTTCAGTTTTTCTTGCCCCAGATGTCAGGTGCCCTCAATGCACTAACATAAACAACATCTTCATCTACAAGCAAATACACCACATAGGTTGTATAGGATAGAGAAGTACAGATAAGTCCCAGCAAAGAAAGGGGTATGGTGGGTGGGTAACCTGGACTGCAACAGTGAATACACTCATACATCTACATTTATGGTAGGTACACAACTGTACTATGTTCATCGTGTTTCACTGTTTCAGTCATTACACTTGGGTTGAATCCCAAAGCTGAGGTAGGGCAGGTGGGTCTAAATAGAATTAGGAGTGGCTATAAGGCCCTGCAGAACTGCAGTGGCAAAGCCTGCTCTGGATTTAGAGTAAAGAGGTAAGTGGTAGTGCTTAGTAAAAGTGTGCACTGAAGTCCAAGTTGCAGCCTCCAAAATATCCTTGGTTGGTACTCCTCTGAGAAAGGCTACTGAGGTGGCTGCTGCCCTGGTAGAATGTGGTCTGATGTCCTTAAGCACTGATTTGCCATGTTGTGAATACCAGAAATGAATGCAGTGTCCTATCCATTTTGAAATAGTCTGCTTTGAGATCGCCTTTCCTTGTGATCCTGCAGCATATGCCACTAAAAGTTGCTCAGTCTTTCTGAAAGCTTTAGTTTTGTCCAAGTAGAAGCGTAGCTGTCTGTGTATGTCCAAAGAATGCAGAAGTCTCTCCCCTTTATTCTGTGGATTTGGATAAAAAGTAGGCAAATGAATGGTTTGGTTAAGAGCCACACTGGACACCACCTTAGGCATAAATGTTGCGTTTGTCCTTAGAGAAACCCTGTCCAGATGGAAGATAATAAAAGGTTCCACAGCCATTAATGCCTGCAACTCTGAGACTCTTCTTGCTGAAGTTATTGCTAGGAGCAGAGCTGTTTTCCATGATAAGAATTTTATCTCAGCTGTATTGGCTGGCTCAAAAGGAGGCAGTGTGAGTTTTTCCAAGACAAAATTGAGGTCCCATGCAGGTATTGGTGCTTTCCTTGGGGGTCTTATGTTTTTGGCCCCCCCCGAGGAACTGCCTAAGCAATGGATGTGAAAAAATTGGTGGTTTTGTATTGTAATGAGCTGACATGGCAGCGGCATGGATCTTAATTGAAGAGAAGGATAGGCCTTTGTCCAGCATCTCAGTCAGATATTGTAAAATCTGAGTAATATTTGGTATAAGCGTGTCAATTTCTTGCGCCTGGTTCCAAGCACAGAATCTCTTCCATTTTTCTGCATAGGATTTCCTGGTGCTGGGCCTCCTGGCCTCCAAAATAACATCCATAACTGCTTTAGAGAGAGAGGTGTATTCTGAATGGTTACACTATCCGCCATGCAGCTAGATTTAGGGTTCTGAGATGGATGTGCAGGATCTGATTGTTTTGTTGGGTCAGTAAATGAGGAATTTGAGGCAATGCCCAGGCAGTGCCTTGAGACAAGCTCCTTAGGACTGGGTACCAGTGTTGGCGAGGCCAATCAGTATCATTTGTGGCTTCTCTTGTCTGACCTTTAGGAGTACCTTGGGGAGGAGAGGCAGTGGAGGAAAGGCATATACTGTAAGGTTGCTCCAGCTGAATGACAAAGCATCCACTTTCCATGCTTGTTTGTGAGAAGTCCTTGTGCAGAATCTCTGAAGTTGGCAGTTGTGAGGGGAGGCAAAAAGATCTATGTCTATCATGCTGAAGATTTGTGGATCTAGTTTCCACTCGTGAGGGCCCATGAGGTTTCTGCTTAGTTCGTCCGCCAGTGCATTTGTTTTTCCTGGCAGGAATTGTGCTTGCAGGTATACTTGGTAAGTCAATGCTGTGTTCCACAAAATCATGGCTTGTCTGCAGAGGGGGTAGGAATGTGTGCCCCCTGCTTGTTTATGTACCACATGACTGTGGTGTTGTCCGTCTTTATCAGCAGTTGTCCAGGATGAAGTAGGTCCTTGAAGTCTGTCAGGGCATTTTGTACAGCTAGCATCTCTTTTTGATTGATGTAAAGATGCCTTTGGCTTGGGGACCATGTGCCCTGAATACATTTTCCTGACATGTGGGCTCCCCAGGCATAATCTGAAGCATCTGTTACTGTTTGCCTGGCTGTGAGTAAAATGAATGGCTGTCCCTTGTTGTGGTGACAGGCCTGTGCCCACCATCGAAACTCCTATTGTAGGCAGGGAATGAGTGAAATTATTGATTCCAGGCTGTGGCAATGTTGAGTCCAAACACTTTTTAAATACCACTGTAGCTTCCTCATATGCAGTCTTGCATATGGAATTAGCAGAATGCAGGATGCCATGTAGCCCAGAGCCTGCAGAATTTTTCTTGCAGATAACTGGGTCTTTGTTGCCATGCTTTCGAAGTAAGAAGTCAGGTGCCTTTGTCTGGCGTGAGATAAGCCATCTGGGCAGTTGTATTTAAGCTTGCACCCAGGAATATTATCTCTTGAGAGGGTACTAGTTTTGATTTATTTTCGTTTACTGTGTACCCTAGACAAATTAGTAATCTTTTTACAAACGCCAGATGTTTTAGTAGAATGTCTTTAGTCTCTGCTTGAATAAGGCAGTCATCCAAGTAGGGATATATTTGAATTCCTCTTTGTCTGCAAAATGCAATTACTGGTGCCAGGCATTTTTTGAAGACCCTGGGCGCAGTAAATAAGCCAAAGGGCAGTGCAGAGAACTGGTAGTGCATTGAGCCAGCTATGAATCTGAGGTATCTTCTGCAAGATTTTCTGATTGGGACATGCAGGTATGCCTCTTTGAGGTCCAAAGTTACAAGCCAAGCCTTCTTGCCCAGCATGGGCAGAAGCTGCTTCAGCGTCAACACTTTTAATTTCGGAACGTCCAGAAAAGCATTTAGAATAGACAGGTCCATAATTGGTCTCCATGCTTTGTCCTTTCTTGGTACTAAGAAAAGTCGAGTAAAATCCTTGTCCCTGCTCTTGTTGAGGCACTGGCTGAATATGGCCCTCATGTCCATGAGAGATAAAACTTGTTTTTGTGCCTCTGCCCATTGATTGCGTGGCAGGTCTGGCATACCTTTTGCATTTGGAAGGGTGTGGAAGTGGAACCTATAGCCCCGAGAGACTATATTTAAGACCCATTTGTCCTGGGTGATCATGTGCCAATTTTGTGAAAAAAGTGCTAGCTTTCCCCCTAAGAGTGCTGCCAAAAGATAAATGCTTGGCATTGGCAGAGGGAAGCCATTGGGACTGTTTCCTATATGGCTGTGATTTGTCTTCTCCGCTTTTGGAGGTAGAAGCACCCCATTGTTTGGGCCTGTATGAGCCCTGGGGCTATTGTCTGCCTCTAGGGCGTCTGTATCTGCCTCTTTGTGGCCTGTCTGACATGGGAAAGGACCAATTCTTAGAAGGCCAGTTCCTGCTAAATCTGGGTGGCTGTACCTGTAAGAAATCCTTTACTGTCTGCATAGATTTAGCTTTATTCTCCATTTTCTTCAACACCTCTTCTGCTTTAACACCAAATAAAGTATCATGCTGTAATGGAGCATCCAATAATTTTGCCTTAACATGATCAGGCAGAGTCTGTTCCTTTAACCAAGCATGCCTTCTAATGACAGAACCTGTTACAGCGGCCCTGCAAGAGGCCTCCAGTGAATCATAACCACATTGCAAAGTATGTTTTCCCACTTGTTCAGCTGCATGCAATAAATCCTGCATTTCCTTGTTCTCAGAACATTCAGAATTAGTCAACATTTTCTGTTTTAGCAGAGACATTAAGTATTGCTGATATTTAAGCATATGAAACTGACAATTTAAAGCCCTTACAGCCAAGGTAGCAGAAGTGTAAACTTTTCCCCCATCTGTTCAGAGCCCTAGAATCTCTATCTGAGGGGACAGTTTTTTTTGCAGTAGCAGCCTTGACCCCTTTGGGACCCTGAGAAATAGTTTCTGGGTCAGCAGCAGGGTTTTTATATAGAAATTTATGAGAATCTGGTACCCTGTAGTATCTATCTGGCTTAATAGGTGCAGGAGGTAAAGAGTCGGGAGACAGGCCTTACTCTGAAAATACATCATCTACAATGTCTAGAACAGGTGGAATAGCAAGAGGTCTGTGCTGAGGTAGTAAAAGAAAGTCTCTGAGCCTTTTCTTAGAATCTGTGTAATCTTGGCTCTCCCAGTGGAAATGCTCCCTCATGGTATGCAGGGTTTCCCCAAATGAATAATCCTCAGGAGGAGAAGCTGAAGGAACAGATTCTTCAGCATCAGAATCCTCATAGGGAGGAATACAGTATCCCTGTTCTGAAGAGGAGTCACAGGAAATGGAAACCTGATCAGAGGAATCATATTCAGTGTCTTGCCTAGGCCTCTTATCAGGAGGGGGATGGGAACCCCTGATCAAAGTAATTAGGTCTTCGGCCATCTTGAGCATCTGTTTCTTAGGCATAGAAGTCTGTCCTGGAGAATGCTGTACTTGTTTCCTTGTCTTTAAAACGGTTTTAGTCTTTGTCTTGGAAGCTGAAGTTGGCTTGATATAAAGCTGTGTAGGTCTGAAAGCACCCTCAGAATCCGATGCCTGCTGAGCGGCTCCGGACCCATCTGAGAGATTAGTTTCCGAAGGCCCAATACCTTGAGTATCCAGAGGCCTAGTTGTCTCCACGTGGGAGTCAGAGGCAGCCTGTGGCTCTGAGGTAGTGGGTGTCAGGGGCTGCGAAAGCGCCTCACTGAGAACCGGCGACTGGCCTAGAAGAAGCTTCATCGTCGGTTTTGGACCTCGGATGCCTGTCCTTTTCTTTTTCCTTGCGCTTTTTATGAACTCCGGTCGTCGGCTGTTCTGACGGCATTATGTAGTTAAACCTTCGGCCAAAGTAATGAAAAGCAAAATTGTACCGACGCTTAATAGTGCGTTGATTAAATCTAGCACAAAACCGACAACTAGCAACGTCGTGGTCAGGGCCTAGACAAGGAATACAGTAAGAATGAAAATCCTTATGAGGTATTTGCTTCCCACAAGAAATACAATTGTTAACATTTTCTGACATCGGTCTGGAGCAAGAAAACTTTCCCCAACGGGGTACTTAGCTTTATAGAAGACTTTGGATCTGAAATTCAATTTCGAAAATCTCAGGAGTCGGCCGACCGGCACTTGCAAACTGCTTTTGGTTCGGGCACCGCGCGGCAAGAAAGACTGAAGAAAATGGCGTCGGCTGCATCTTTTATACCCCTAACGCTCTGACATCAGGGAAGAGGTGACAGCAACCGACGCCGGACCAGGACTTTGGAATTCAGGCCGACTGCGGGTAGCCTGCCAGCAGCATAACCCTAGTGTAATGACTGCAACAGTGAAACACGATGAACGTCCACTGTTACCTGGCCAAAAGGGAGTCACCACCATAATCCACTCTTTCTAGATCTTTAGAAGAACCATGGATAATAGTGTAAGGGGTAGAAAAGCATAAAGGAAAAATTCTACCTATAGGAATGAACATTTATTTACTTGCATTTGGTTAAAGTGTCAGTAAAACAGGGTCATGCAAGACACCTTTTTCAGCCCAAGGAGAAAAACTCAAAACACAAATAGTGAAAGAAAAATACAATGCAAAGAGATTATAACAGACCCTTTGAGAGGACAATCAATATCTGAAGTACAGTAATCACAGATTTATCACAGGCTAGGTGTGTGTGCGTGTGTGCGTGTGTGCGTGTGTGTGTGTGTGTGTGTGTGTGTGTGTGTGTGTGTGTGTGTGTGTGTGTGTGTGTGTGCGTGTGTGCACATGTGTTATCATAGGGAAAAGTCAGCTAAAGAAGAGTGGGGACAGGTGTAGAGAGAGAGATCAAGAGTTAAATGTTGACAGAGATCTAAAATATGTAAAAATCTAGAGGTCTGAATGCAAAAGTCGATGAAAGGGATTGCAGTGTTAGTCTGATATAAGGGTTACAGAAAAGAGGAGGTTAAAGATTCACATTAACAGTCATGAAAAGAGCAAGATTCTACAGTTACTGATGAGAGAAACAGCAGTGGGGGGGGGGGTGACAACTGATTAACAAGCAGAGAAAGAGTGGGGATTGAATATATAGAGACAAGTGCGGATGATCTTGCTTAAAACTGTTACAAGTATGAGGTTGTCTGAAGGCAAATGGTAACTAGTTAGCGAGTTTGTCCACATAGTGTAAGTACAAGGTTTCACTATGTGGACATATCCTCGTGAGTGGAGCTCTCTTATGAGACAGTACCACTTCAGTGAGATTAAGGAAGGACATCTGGATGGTTGGTGCAGAAAAGAGTGCGTTACCTTCAACTGAGTGTATTGAAAATACCTAGGAAATTCCATTCAGTTGTTTTTATGCAGCGTAAGTTTTGGAAACTGGAAGTACTTTGCTCGTTTGTTGCAGCATTACTTCAGTCTTTGTTGTTGAGTAATACGAAGGTTAATGTAGATTGGGGTAACACAGTGTAGAGTCAAGTAGGAGGTAAGCATTGGCTGTATCCTTTCCAGCTTGTTCTGAGAGTAAGGTTTTGATTCTATGCAGGGCAATTAGTTTATAACTTTTTTTATGATATTGGATATATAGCTCTCAAATTTTCATTTATTGTCCGGTAACTCAGAGGAGTTTGGTAGGTCTGACTGCAAGGAATACTGGAACAGAATTTCTTTAGTAGCTTGTTCTGAGTGGAGACAAACAGATCTACTTCAAGTATTCCGCACAGTTAGATATATTATTTGAAGACCCCAGAGTGAAGTTTCATTCATAAGGGTCCGTTCTGGTCCTACTTAGCTTGTCTTCTACAAAGTTTTGCTCTTATGGAGTGTATGAAGCCTGAAGAGTCAATACGAGCTAGGTTGCTACCTCCCAAGCTATCATAGCAAGTCTGCAAAAGGGGTAAGATCTGGTACACCCCTGTATGTTTAGTTACCACATCACTGTGGTATTGTCTGTGAAAACTTGCAGAGTTCCTGGAGACAAGAGATGATTTAGGGCTTTCAAGGCATTTATTATTGACATAAACTCTTTGACATTTACGTTCTATTTGTCTATCATGTTTGTTCCCCATACCAAGCATTTTCACACATTTGGAAACTGCTGTACACTAGGTCTAAAAGCACCTGTTGTGACAGATTGAAGAGGAGGTGGAAAGGAGAAAAGGATACCTGGATTCCAAGAGAAAGTACAGTTGTGCAAAATGTTACCATAAAGAAAGATGCCCTTCTCTTCACTGTTGCAGTATTCATAACATTAGGGATACCCTGCCTAGGGCAGCCCGACATTCAACCAGTATACCAAAGCCTTACACCGCACATCACAAATATACTCCTCACATACCGTAGGGCATAAAGGTGATGGACGGACGTACCATCCTCAGAACTTACAGCCTCAGTAGGAACACCAGTCCAAAGAAAAACAAGAAGTAACCAGTATATCCAGAAGCCAAATGGACCAGGGGGAGGAGTGAATACTGCAACAGTGAAAAGAAGGACATCTACTGTTATGGTAAGACTTTACACAACTGTAATACATATAACTTTAGGTAAGAGTGCCAAAACTCAAAGAAACTTGGGAGGAGGAAGGATCAGCACAGCCCTCTAGGAAGCCATGAAGGATGGCCCTAGCAAAACCAGCTCTAGCTCTGGAAACTCCATCAAACTTGTAGTGCTTGGTAAAGCAATGCACAGAAGTCCAGGTAGCTGCCTCAAGAATAGCGTTAGTATCCAAACCCTTAAAAAAAGCATCAGAAGAAGCCACAGCTTTAGTGGTATGAGTCTTAGCAGAATAATGAAGGCTGTTATCATGAAAAGAATAACAAAATGAAACAGGTTATGAGATTCAAGAAGAAACAGTCTGCTTGGATACAGCTAATCCCAAAGACCTGGGATGAAAGGAAACAGACTTGATAAGATTGCCTGTCAGTCTTAGTCTTATACAATAAAATTTGAGTTGTCTATGCGCATCCAAATCATGCAACACCTTCTCACTGGCAGATCATGGAGAAGGGAAAATAGTGGGCAACTTACTACACCGATTAAGGGACAACTCATTCACCAACTTGGGCATAAAAGAAGGATTAGTATTCAGACACCTTGTATTTATGAAACACCAAAAAAGGAGGGCAAGTCATAAGGGCTTGAAGCTCAGACACGCGTCTGGCAGAAGTAAGGGCTAGTAGAAGAACAGTCTTCAAAGAGCAATATTGTAAGGAATCTGAAGTTGCAGGCTGAAAAGGAGCCCGAGAATTTTTCCAAAACAAAATTAAGATTCCAGGGAGGAGGAACACGCTTCCTGAGAGGCTTAATACAAAGGACACCTTTAAGGAATTGTTTGGCTTCAAATCTAGAAGCTAAAGGAGGAGATAAAGGCAGACAAGCAGAGATAGCTGATAAGTGGACCTTAACAGAAGAATAAGCCAACCCAGCATTGAGCAATTCAAACAGATAAGACAGAACCAAAGAAATATCCACAGAAAGTGTATCCAGGTTATGAGAAAGACACTAAACAGAAAACCTATTCCATTTGGATAATTAGGATTTCCTAGTATTGGGTTTCCTCGCCTCCTGCAGGACCCTAAGCATGTCCTCAGAAAAAAAGTGTCTATGTGGAATCAAAATCCAATCACCCATGGTGTCAGCTGAAAAGTGGACAGGTGGGGATGGATGAGAGATCCCTTGTCTTTTGTGAGTATGTCCACCCTGTACTGTAACTTGTGATGACTGCCCTTGGCTAAATGCAGAAGAGGAGACAACCAATGCTGTCTCGGCCAAAAAAAAGTCACCAACAAAATTTTGGGAATACCCTGTTGAATTATGAACAGGACTTTTGGAATGAAGGGGATGGAAAGCATAAAGAAACATCCCCTTCCAAGAAAAAGAGAGGATGTCCACCTTCCACACCAGAGGACCAGGGACTCTGGCACAAAACAAAATAGAGGAAATGGCTGTTCAGAGGGGTGGCAAACAGGTCTATTTGAGGAGTACCCACTAGTGGACAGTGTCCAGAAGCACATCCCTATGAAGCATCCATTCATGGGATTGAGTTAAGGACCTGCACAGAGTATCTGCCAAAATGTTTTGACCTGAGGGAATGTAAACTGCCTGAAGAGTCACTTAATACTGGACAGCAAGATCCCATACTAGGAGTGCCAACCGGCAAAGATGACAAGATCTTGTTCCTCCCTGTTTGCTCACATACCACATCACTGTCCTGGGGAGAAAAGAGGATGAAAAGCCTGAACAGCCAGCAGAAGCTCTTTCATCTCTGTCACTGATGTACTCCTTCTGCTGTAGAGGTGACCACACTCCCTGCGCCTTTAGGGAGCCAAATGCTGCTCCACATCCCATACAGTGAACAGCTCCTGAAAGGGATGAAAAGGGAGCCCTGGATTTAGAGACAACTGCTGGATCCACCAGTGAAGTTCCTTCTTGAGACAAGGTAGAACAGGAACAACAAATTCTAGGGGATGTGCATGCTGAAGCCAAACTGACTTCAGGAACCACTGAAACTTCCTCATGTAAAGTCTGGCCAGAGGAAGCATAGGGATGGTGGATGCTATTAATCCCAGAGCTGTCAGAAATTCCTTGGCTGTAATGGAGGCAAGAGGAACAAGAGTATGAAAGAAGGAAATGAGGGTCAAGGCCTTCGGAGGAGGCAGGGATGCCAGCATAAGCACTATCTGAATGCTGCAACCCAGAAACACATGGTCCTGAGAAGGAGTCAAAAAAGACTTTTTAAAGTTTATTTTGAACCCCAGGCTCTGTAGAAGGGAAATGGCAGAAATGGAGATTTTGCAAAAGGATCTCTGGAGAGGATGCCTGAAACAGGAGGTCGTCCAGTTTAAGGAAACACTTTGATCCCCTGAACCCTGCAAAAAGTAATCACAGGAATGAGGCATTTGGTGAATACCCTTAGGGCACTAGAAAGGACAAAGCAGAGAACTGAAAATGCCAGGAAGCAAGAGAAATGTAAAACTTTCTGAAAAGGGGATAGATCAGAATATGGAGATACGCATTCTTGAGATCCAGAGACACCATATAAGCACGAGGAAGTAAAGGAGGGAACAAAGTCTGAGGGAAACATTCGAAAAGAGGGCACCTTCAGAAAAGTGTTCAGATGACAGAGGTCTCTCCAAGTACCATCTTCTCTGGGTACTAGAGACATCCCGGAGTAAATCCCCCCTCCCCCTTTGTGACATAGGCACCTCGAACAGTACCCTCAGTCAAAAGGTCCCAAATCACTTCTAGAAAAAAGGAGAGCTGTTCTCGAGGGGGGCTGAGGAATACCCATAAAACAGGGAAGGGACTTCCACACCATGAAATACCCTTGGCAAATAATGGACAGGACCTAGGAATCTTGAATAATCTGTAGCTAAACAGGAAGGGGGGGATAGAGAGAGGAAAGTGGCTGAGAAGAATAGGCTAGTCAGGCAGTACCTTTGCTGGATGATATTAAAGCTAAGCTGGTGAATGCCCCTCTTGATAATAAACACTTGTTTGGTGAAGCTGCTGCTGAAGTCTGAGTAGTCTTAGCAGGAGGAGTCCACTTGCCACCCTTTTTGCCCTTAGGAGGCGGGCAAGATTGCCTGCGAACAAAAGCTGGCTTATTGGGGAAGTTTCTCTGAAATCTAGGCACAGGAGAAACAAAAAAGACGTTATGTAGCTACTATAACATTCCATGTTTGCTGTCCTTTATCTCGCCTTCCTTCTTGCTGGTTGGGTTCGGAGCCAATCCTCGGCACCGAATCAGCCGATATACAATAGCTCTAGAGCTTTTACTGGCTCGAGGCTACCCCTTATCCCAACATGCCTAGCGGCAGCTACCCAGATCTCGTTTGTAATAGCCCACACTAGACATATGAAACAAGAAAAACAATTTTTTAGTAAGCTCTTACACCAAGGTAGGAAGGAAAGAAGAAAGGACAAAGTATGGTTAACCAACCTGGTATGTCAGCAGGAAACTCAGCCACTGTAACCAAGAAAGAACCCCTCTCAAATTTCAAGGAAATGGGAAAGGAGGAGGGACGCAAGAAGGAAGGCGAGATGAAGGACAACAAACATGGAACGTTATGGTAGGTACATAACTTCTTTATGTTATGTTGTCCCGTCTCGCCTTCATTCTTGCTGGTTGGGACCGCGTCCCCAGCACCTGGTTCTCGGGTGACTCACTGGAACAAACTCTTCAGGATCATGGAACCAAAGGAGGTCCTATTCTGGAAGACCACATCCACTTTGTAACGAGAGATAAAGGTATGAGGATTTGCCCATGTTGCTGCTGCACAGAGTGAATCTAAAGGCAATTTAGTTTGGAAGGCAACAGAGGTGGCTAAGGCCCTGGTTGAATGTCCTCTGGGTCTTCCTGGAAGTGTCTTTTTACACAAACCATATGAATAAGTGATTGTGTCTGACAGCCATTTTGATAAAGTCACTTTAGAAACTAGACAACCTTGCTTAGTGTCAGCAAAGGATATGAACAACTGGTCTGATCTGATTTTCTGAGGTCTTTGGTCCTGTGTAAATAAAAACGTAATTGTCTATGAACATCCAGTTGGTGTAATCTATATTCTGCCTTGTTGCAATAATTGGGGAAGAACACAGGAAGCTCAATGGACTGATTTAAGTTATACTCAGAACAAACTTTTGGCAAGAAAGAAGGATTGGTCCTTAGAGAGACTCTATCTTTGTGAAAAATGAGATACAGTGGACGAACAGACAAAGTATGCAATTCAGAAACCCGTCTAGTTGAGGTTATAGCAACCAAGAAGTGGGTTTTCCAAGACAGAAACTTCAGGGGGCAAGATGCTGCTGGTTCAAGAGGGGGAAGAACCATTGAAGCTAAAACCAAGTTTAGGTCCCGGGGGGAGGTTCTCTTACTGGGGGCCATAAAAGTGTTCAACCTCGTAAGAACGCTCTGCACAACTTATGGGACATAATGTTTGAACCCAAGTCTCCTACATGAAAATAGGAGATGACAGCCAATTGGACCCTAATAGTAGCTGCAGCTGCCCCTTTTTTGAAGGTTTCGGCCAGAAAGTCAAGAATCTTGTGAACAGGAGCCATAAAAGGATCAATGTTATTACTTTTGGCCCAGTATGAGAACCTCTTCCATTTGCTAGTGTAAATCCTCCTAGTAGTGGGCTTGTGGGAGGACACTAGTATGTGTTGTACAGCAGGGGAAATGTTTGGGAGTCTGGCTAAGACTGGAAGTGGAGTAACCAAGCAGTCAGCTTGAGAGTTTGAAGGGATGGGTGAAGCCCGCCTGACTGATGTGTCAGGAGGTCCGGAACTGGGTCCAGTATCCAGGGCTCCAGTTGAAGGTGATGGCGAAGAAATGGAAACCATATCTGACTACGCCAGTAAAGAGTAATGAAGATTAGTTTGCATCCTAAAGATTTTGCTTTCTGAAGTACCTTTGGAATGAGGGGGAAGGGTGGAAAAGCATATAGTAGTCCTGGAGGACAATTGTGAACAAGTGCATCCCTGAGTGACTGTCCCAGAGGGAGAACTAGGGTGAAGTAGCTGCTGCATTTGTTGTTTAGAGGAGTGGCAAAAAGACTGCAGCATGGCTGGCCCCATTTGCAGAAAATCAAGTCCGCAACTTCTTGCTTCAGGGACCACTCGTGAGGCATGAGGATAGCCCTGCTGAGCCTGTCCGCTATCATGTTGGATTTTCTGGGAATGTGCACTGCAATCAGAAAACGTTGGGAAGATATCACCCATTGCCATACTCAAAGTGCCTCTCGACACAAGGGGTTAAAGATATGGTTCCGCATTGCTTGTTGATGTACCATACCACTGACATATTGTCTGTCTAGATTGCAATGGTCCCTGTAGGTAGAGACTCTTGAAGTGCTTGCAACACCAGAAGCACCGCTCTCATTTCTAGAACACTGAGGTGCAACTGGTACTCATGACGTTGCCACATTCCTTGGACAGTCCGTCCCAGATAATGCCCCCCCACCCTATCTGGGAAGCGTTCGTGGTCACTATGGCTACCGAATGTGGGTCTAGAAAGGGTCTTTCCAGAGTCACCTAAGGGGAGACCAGCCACCACAGTAGGTCCTTTTTGCAAGAGTCTGTGATCAAGATCATGTGTGACATTGGCAATTCCTGGAAAGACCACTGATAGAAAAGTAGCCACTGCAGAATCCACATGTGGAAGCGTGCTAAAGGAACTAGCGTAATAGCTGCAGCCATTGAGTCCAGTACTTTTAAGACTTGTCTTGCCTGAACTCTTGTCTTGTTTATGAAAAAGAAACTTGTTGACGAATGGTTGACACCCTGTCTAGAGGCAGTTTTGCTATCATGCATCTTGTATAGTCTGCCCCTATAAAGGTAACAGACTGACAAGGCAACAAGGCAGATTTTTTGTAGTTTATTGTGATGCCTAACTGGGAACAAGTCTGACTTGTGATTCCCGTGCCTTGATTAGTTGATGCTCGGTGATAGCAGTGAGGAGCCAGTTGTCTAGATATGGAATCCTAGACGCCTCAGATGAGCCGTGACCACTGCCATACACTTGGTAATCACCCTGGGGGCTGTGGTGAGACCAAAGGGCAGGGGCCTGAACTGATAATGACTGGCTCCCAGCCGGAAGCATAGGAATCTCCTGGAATGCCTGTCCATTTTTATATAGTACTATGTGTCCTGGAGCTCTACGGAGCACATCCAATTGTCCTAACCCAAGAAGGGAGGGAATGGACTGCAATGTCACCATCCAGAACTTTGTCATTTTTACCAATTGGTTTAGCTTGCTGAGATCCAAGATTGGTCTCCAGTCTCCTGTCTTTTTTGAAATTAAAAAGAACCTTGAGTAAGTTCCGGAGCCAATTTGGTCTGTGGGGACTTCCTGGATGGCTCTTTTTTTCTAGCAATCTTTGAACCTCTAGTATTGCATGATCCCAAAGACTGGGCGGAACGTCTGGAATAGAATGCTTGTCTTTTGAGGGGGACTAAGAAAAGGGAATTTTGTAACCCCTGGATATTATCAACAGTACCCATGTTTCTCTTGTGATAGATTTGTCAGGCTGCTGGGTACAGTGATAACCTGCCCCCGACTGCCTCCAGAGGTGGACAGCCAGGCCTAACCTCAGGAGTGCTGGAAGGGCCTAGCAGAGAAAGTATCTGTCGCCCTGCTGTTGCAGACCCCCCCTGCTGCGAGGGTGGTGTCTTCCATTGTTGTTTCCGCCTCTGTCCCTGGGGGAAAAGTCACCACGTGTGTCAGGCAAAAATACCTGGGATTTTCAGAACCACATTTTTCCACTCTTTTGACCCTTAGGATAGAGTCTAGATGGAGTGGAAAAACAGACCCCTACGGCACAGAGAGTCTTGCCATCCTGTTCACACATGGTGAGAGTCTCTTTTATCTAAGCCCAAACACTGATGAGCCATCAAAGGGGGTGTTGGTAAATGAAGACTTAAAGGGTTCCGCAAATTGACAAAGGCGCATCCAGGAGTGTCTGCATAAAGCTACTCCAGTAACTGCTGCCCTACTCGCGCCATCTGCTGCATAAGAAATGAGCACCATGGAGGAGTTTACCACGAAGATCAAGGTCGCAAGCTGGGAAGCTGTCCTGTTCGCAACTCACTCAGCTGTAAGATCTTGCAGGGCATCACCTAGCTCCTTCAGGAAATCCAACTGAAGTCATGTGAAATGTGACAAGTAATTCAGTGATCTGAGATCACTGAAGAAAACATACACTTCCCATACCTGTCCATCGCACAAGACTCTTTGTTCGGTGGATGGACAGATGAAGACGTTTCCACAAATTCCTTTTTGGTGGCTGCTGCCACCATCATGGTATCAACAGGGATGCCCTTGGAGAGAAAATACTTATCTTCTGGAGCTGTAATAAATTTGTTAGGTCTCCTTTGAACAGGTTCAATGGTCTCTGGAGTGCTCCATGCCTTTCGACTCACTACAGACAAAAGTGGGTCGAAAGGTGGAGACACTCAAGAGGTGGAGGGTCGGGAACCAAAAGCGTCCAGGTATAAGGACTCCTCCACAGAAGGGGCTAGGGACTTCCAGCCACTCCTCTGTCTAAGGATTTCCAAGATGTCTGAAAAGGAGACACCCTCAGAGGGGGACCGTGGGAACCCTTCCGACTCATCCAAGTCTGTATCCAAAGTGAGAGACTCGGGGGAGTCTAGATGCTTCCTCTTAACACTTCTTCCGTGGGACTTCCTCCAAATGCTCGGGGGAGGTTTCGGAAGAAGTAGGGTTATCCAGTGGGTTGTCCTGTGGCACAGGTTCCCTACGCTTGGCAGGAGGAGGGACAAAGGCAGGCACAGGCACCGAGGGAGAAGGAGCCAATAGAGCCGTGGGTGGAGCATTCTCAAGAGACAGCACGCTCTTCACCTTGAAGGCTCCACGGTCCCAAGTCAAAGGAGCCTCTGGCTCCAAAGAGCCCGGAGATCTCCTTCAAAAAGGGGGCGAAGGCTCTGAGGCTGATGTAGGAGCCGAGCTCATCTGCGCAGAAGCTCCAATAGGGAGAGCAGGGTCGGACAAGGGTCCGATGCCACTTCCCCCTTGGAGCCAGTGAGAGAACTTCGGCGCCCAGACCTTTCGACAGACTGAGACATCGAGGAGATTGGGGTGGTTGTCGGAACCAATAAGGGATAAGAAACCATAGCCAATGGTTCCACCACCATGACCTCCATGCACTCCGGCTCCGAGCTCAAGAGAGTTGGAGGAGGAATCAATGGAGAAGCTGGGAGGGCCGAAGGAGCCAAATCCTTATGGGCTGGGTTTGAGAGTAATTTAGCAAGTACCTGTGACTTGAGGAGCCTGTTGACCACTCTCTCCACATTGTGATCCAAAAGTCTGGAGGACTGAGTGGAGTGTGAAGAGGACCGGTGACTGCCCGTTCCAGGTTGCAGCAGAGGAGATTGTGGAGTGGAGCATACCGGCTCCAAAGAGGGAGACCTTGATCTCTTATGGATTCGGACTGGCTCCGAGGACACAGATGGCGCCATCGGAGACTTAACTTTGTCGTAGTCAATGCTGGGGTCCGACAGAGCTGAAGGCTTCTCAGTAATTTTTGTCTGTTCCGAGCTCGGAACCAATGGCTTGGAGTGTTTCTCGGACAGTTTGGCTGGCTGACGAGGCATCTTAAGGGTTCTTCAGGAGGCCATGTAAAATAAGCTTTTTTTCTTTCCTACAGGACTCGAACTGAACTAAAAGCATGACAGATTGAGCAAGAGTCCAACAGGTGAACAGCCCCTAAACAATAAACGCAACTAGTTTGCCTGTCCATAAGGGACATATTTTGGCAACACGAGTCACATTTTTTAAACCCAGGGGGTTTAGACTCTTTAGACATAATGATCACTAATCAGGAAAAAGTTTCCCTAGAGAAAAACAGAAAACTATCACTCACAGCCCACAACAAGTAGAAGCAAACAGGCTGATAAAAACAAAGGAAAAAAACAAAATTATTTTCTTTTTTTGAAAAGAAGAAGTAGAAGGAAAGGGGAGAGCCTCTAACTTAAACGGCATCTCGCCTGATGGGAGAGCCTCTAACTTAAACAGGAATCCCAAAGAAGGGGTGAGGAAAGGGAAGAACCCTCTAACTTAAACAGGCTCTAAGGGGAAAGCAGGCCTGAAAGAAAAAATGACGGTCAGAAATACCACAAAGAGCAGAGAAAGGGGTTCTTAGACTAACGAAGAAAGAAACATACTCTAATGAGTCAATATAACCAGTATATTTGCCAAAACTTAGCAAAGTAACTAGGAAAAACAAAGTACTTAGCCTGAGCCAGTATGGAGCAATCTCGACGCTGCAAGTGGCAAATGAGATCTGGGTAGCTGCCGCTAGGCATATTGGGATAAGGGTAGCCTCAAGCCAGTAAAAGCTCTCAAGATCGAGCTATTGTATATCAGCCGAATCGGAGCAGAGGATCGGCAACGAACCCAACCAGCAAGAACGAAGGTGAGATGGGACAACATAACATCACATGTTTAAGTTCCATTAAAGCCTTACGCTTATCCTGAAGGGACTTAAACAAACCAGCAGCAGCGTCACCAAACAAGTGTTTATTTTCAAGAGGGGCATCCATCAACGTAGCCTTAATATCATCTGGCAAAGGTTGAAGCTAAAGCCAATAATACCTCCTCATCACTGACCCAAAAGCAGTAACCCTAGAAGAAGCATCTGCTACATCGTAACTGCTCTTGATGGAATGATGAGCCACCTGGGAAGAAGTCCCTAACAGAGAAACAGCAGAAGTATACCCTCAGAGTCTTGAAGATCAGATATAACCTGACAAGCCTGGGATAGGACAAACAAACACCTGGACATATGGGTCTGATAATTAACAGCCCTAAAAGCCAAGGTAGCAGAGGTGTAAACCTTCTTACCTAACATTTCCATGGTTCTGCTGTCTTTATCAGAGGGCAGTAATTTAGGTGAAGGAAGCAATTGAGTGGGCTTTTTAGAGGCTACAGACACCACTGATGGGTGAGCAGTATGACACTTGTACAAAAATTTACAATCCTCAAACACTCAATAGAACATATCAGGTTTCCTGGTAGCAAGAAGCTGAAAATGTGGAGCCGTAGAGGCACTGGAAAACACATACAGCAAAGCACCCAAAACAGGAGGAATAGCAGTTTTAGGAGATTCCATCTGCAGCAACTCATACTACCCTTTTATATATCTCAGAGACCTGAACTCAATCCCATTTAAAGAACTCCATTATCCTGGGGATTGTGTCCCCAGAAGAAATCTCTTCAGAGGGAGTATCAGAACTGGTAGATTCATCTTCTTCTGACCCGCAGTCCAGAGGAGAAGGCATTTGAGAAGAGGAAGAAAGGGATTCCTCAGCCGAATTCAGCTCCTCTTCACAGGAATCCTGTTCCCTGAGATTTTTAGGGGAGTAGAGGACCAAGAGGGGGCTAGAACAGAAACTCCCCGAGGAGGTTTCAATGCTATCAACGCACTAAACAAACCCTGAGAGAAGGTCTGCCATTCACTCTGTGGATCTTTAGGAGCAGGAGGAATATGTTTAGTCTTTTGTTTTTGCTTTAAAGGGATGTCAGACTTATAACATTTGGAAGGCTCTGACCCAGGACGACATTCAATAATGGTAGAAGGAATTTCTTCTGTGACTAAAATCCAAGTCCATAAAAAACAGTTGCCACCAGTATGAAGAAGTATTTATGCGTCAATAGTACAAGACAGCAAGTACAAAAATAAAAACAGTAAAAGAAACCCAAAAACAGTAAGCGCTTTTGCATTGTTACCCTTCTTCAGACAATACATTACAGATACAGGAAATCATTTAAAACCCTTCACAGCCAATCAATGTTCAATATAGAGTCCGCCTTTTCTTCAGGGTGGGCTTAATAGGAATTACCTCATTGAGGCCAGGACACGTGTGTGCTGTTAACTCTATAATCCAACTAGTTTCTTCACACTCAGTCCTGTTCACAATATCGCCCCCTCTGTTCCCTTTGGATATCTGCCTGATAACCATAAATTTAAAATTGTGACCTACGAATGCTGATGCATGCCTAAAAGGAGCATTATGCTCATTTTTCAGCCTCATTGCCGATAGGTGATTCAAAATTCTAGTTTTTAACATGCAATTGGTCTTTCCTATATAATAACAGTTGCAGGATTGACATGTATGACATTCATATATCTACAATTGGCACTCACAGCAAAATTATATTTTTTTCCAGTGCTGGGGTGGATACATTCAGTATCTGAATTAATATAGCAACAAGCCTTACAAGTGCCACACTGTTTGGTCCCCTTCCTTGTCACTATATGTCTATGGACATCTGTACCTTCATTGCTTAACAAATCTTTTAGATTTTTATTTCTCCTAAAACCAAAAGATGGCATAGTTCCAGCAATTGCACTCATTTTCTCATCAGAAGCTAGTATCTTCCAGTTATTTCTGATTATATCACAAACCCCATGTACATTGTTACTATAAGTCAGCATAAGCCTTGGACCTTTGTTCTGTGACTTCTATTTAGTTTTGTGACATCATCTGATTCCCTTGATTTAAACCATGGGTTCAATCTACCCTGTCTAAATTTCTTCTGCCTAGCTAGAGTCTGACTCACCTTCTCCTCTCCATAACCCCTTTCTATGAAGTTATACTTTAGTTGTTCCATTTTTATTTCAAAATCATCATCCTCAGTACATAGTCTAGAAACACTACCCAACTGCCCTTTGACTATGTTGTTAAAGGTATACTAGAGATGCATACTATCCCATGCTGGCAGGCTGTTTTTCCAACATCCTTTTCTATAGTGTGGTCCGAACACCTCCTGCATCCTGCAATAATCTTATATCCAGGAAGTCTATCTCTGTTCTGGAGAAATTCAAAGAGAATTTAAGGAAGGTAGTGGAATATTCTAAATAATTGATAAAACTAAAAAGTTCTGCGTCATCTCCCTCCCATAAAAGAAAAAGTCCTTTGGGATACGCGATTTGTGTTAGGACAAGTGGAGGGATAGGATACATCTATACAAGTGCTTTGTGGATGTCATTTTTCTGTTATGGGAGGGAGATGAGGCAGAACTTTTTAGTTTTATCAATTATTTAGAATCTTCCACTACCTTCCTTAAATTCTCTCAGAATTTCTCCAGAACAGAGATAGACTTTCTGGATATAAGATTATTGCAGGATGCAGGGGGTGTTAGGACCACACTTTATAGAAAAGGATGTTGGAAAAACAGCCTGCTAGCATGGGATAGTATGCATCCCCAGTATACCTTTAACAACATAGTCAGAGGGCAGTTGGGTAGAGTTTCTAGACTATGTACTGAGGATGATGATTTTGAAATAAAAATGGAACAACTGAAGTATAACTTCATAGAAAGGGGCTATGGAGAGGAGAAGGTGAGTCAGACTCTAGCTAGGCAGAAGAAATTTAGGCAGGGTAGACTGAACCCATTGTTTAAATCAAGGGAATCAGATGAATTCACAAAACTAAGTAGGAAGTCACAGAACAAAGGTCCAAGGCTTATGCTGACTTATAGTAACAATGTACATGGGGTTTGTGATATAATCAGAAATAACTGGAAGATACTAGCCTCTGATGAGAAAATGAGTGCAATTGCTGGAACTATGCCATCTTTTGGTTTTAGGAGAAATAAAAATCTAAAAGATTTGTTAAGCAATGAAGGTACAGATGTCCATAGACATATAGTGACAAGGAAAAATACCAGACCGTGTGACTCCTGTAAGGCTTGTTGCTATATTAATTCAGATACTGAATGCATCCACCCCAGCACTGGAAAAAATTATCATTTTGCTGTGAGTGCCAATTGTAGATCTATGAATGTCATATATCTAACTACATGTCAATCCTGCAACTGTTATTATATAGGAAAGACCAACTGCATGTTAAAAACTAGAATTTTGAATCTTCTATCGGCCATGAGGCTGAAAAATGAGCATAATGCTCCTTTTAGGCATGCATCAGCATTCACAGGTCACAATTTTAAATTTATGGTTATCATGCAGATATCCAAAGGGAAAAGAGGGGGCGATATTGTGAACAGGACTGAGTGTGAAGAAATTAGGTGGATTATAGAGTTAACAGCACACAGGTGTCCTGGCCTCAATGAGTCTTTTCAGGCTTGCTGGCTGTTGGTGAAGCACCCACCAAGAGGAGAAAACGCTGAGAGAAGAAAGGAGCCACTTTTGAGACTAAGTATTTTTCCTCTGTTTATTTGCTAAGTTTTTCTGCATAGCCGCCTATTTTGAGCATTTTCTGGCTTGTTAAATTTGATTTCTGCATTAGTAACTGTATTTAGAGCACAACCTAGAGCTGTTTACTGAATTTCCTGTTTGCACTTATTTTTAAAATCATTTTTTTCTCAAAACTTGCATTTTATCTGTCTTTGGCCTAGCACTCTTGTGTGGGGTCATTTACTGCACTGTTATAACTTGGTGATACTTGTTAACACCTCTGCTATCTCTGAAAAAACGAAAAAACAAAAAAACAAAAAAAATCTTGCTTTTTTCCCCACTTTTCTGAGATTTAAAAAGTTCAGTTACAGGCTTGCTGTTCTTGAACTGTTTGTAAGTTTCTGTGAGGCCATTTTTTGCTTGGGCTAAAGGAAAGTCTCTCTGTTGATCAGTGGCAGTGAAAAACATTGAGCAGCCTGCCTGCCCCAGTGGGAGTGGTTACTGACTTGAAACTGTAGTTTTATTGGCAAACTCCTTCATCTTCCTCTCTTAAAACCCTCTTTCTCTTTTCTTTTTTTGATTAAACTATTCCTGGCTCCACAAAGTCTGTTCTTCACTTTTTCCCTTAGAACTGCTCTATCTCAATTTAAACATCATATTCTCATTCTAAGGCCCTTCACTGGTCCAATTAAGTAATCCTACAAGTTAGCACTATTAAACCATAAGCACTCTATTGGTCCGTCTTAAATTCAGTTTCCCTATTACTCTAGCATGTCCAAAGGTCAGTCAATGGTTTCCTCTCCAGTCCAGCTGGTGAATCTGGGAATTTTGAGGCAATGTTACAACTGTCTCATGTACACGGACAACCCTCTCCTCCTCCAAACAGGTTCAAATATATGTGAGAGATGCAACTATTTAGCCAAACTTAGCCAAACTGGAGGCTGAGCTCTCTCATCTCAAAACTGGCGTAACCAGTCAGGAGGAGAAGGTAACCAACCTCACACAACACAATTCCAGTATCATATAGTCCCACCACATCAGCGAACCAAACACATAAATACACAAAAACATACTCGGAGGCTCTAAATAAAAATCTACCTAAGCAACAGAGACCTCCAAAGCAGACATCCAAGCAAACGCTACCTCAAAACAAAACACACACAACACATAACCCACAAAGTCAGTCAGCCCTTAAGGCTGAATAACACACCTGATACTCTTGTTATAGGTGACTCTATTGTCAGACACACCAGGCTGAATAAAGAGAAGGTCACAGTGAGCTGCCTGTCTGGTGCTAGGATCCATAACACAAGCACTCAGGTCACTCCAAAGCAAATACAAATATGACTCAGTCATTGTACATGCTGGTGTGAATGACCTGAGACGTACCTCCCTGGACTACATGAAAAGAGACATAGAGGAGCTCTCTGATCATGTAGCCCAGGCTGGTATGACCCTGACCTTGAGCAGCATCTTACCCTCACCTAGAATGACAGTACAAAGACAAAATGATCAATTTTAACAATTGGCTAAAATTTTGGTGTCATTCAAAGGGGATCCAGTGTCTGTCAGCCTGGGATGACATGTTCGACAACGGCTTGCACCTGTCACCACTGGGCTTTTGGATATTGCAGGCTCTTGCCACCCCATAGTGCCTTAGCTTGGCAAGGCTCAAAAGTCAAACCCACCCCATAGACAGCACAAGGAACAAGAAACTGCCAGAAGTCTTAACCTCAAGATGCCTCAGTATGGAGAACATCGATATCTGTGCAGTGACAGAAACCTGGTTCAAGGCTCCAGAGAGCACCCCAGCACTACCAGGCTATACCTCATATCATGCTTTTAAACCGGACGAACCACAAAAGGAGGGGAGTTTCCATATTTATCAAGGATATCCACACCTCCAGGTTAGTGGCATTGCACCGAAGTACGAGACCATCCATGTGCAACTAACAGTGGGCAAGACTGCTTTTCAGTTTATAGCATCCTACAGACCACCCTCTCAAAGTCAGGAATCCCATTCGCTTTCCTGAAAACATTGGAGAACATAAAGATCTCTCCGAACACCATTATATTCAACTACCCAAACATTGACTGGAAGCACTACTCAAGCCCCAGCACCTTAGCCCAAAGATTCCTGGAAATTATAAACTCAAATGCTATGGAACAACTAGGCACCACTCCCACAAGAGGGGACAACATACTAGACCTGATCATTACCAACATGGGGACTCTATGCTCCACACCAGTAGTATAGCCCTCATTGGTAAGATCAGACCATAAGTTAATTTCTCTGGATGTCCACATCCCAACCCCACCCCCAGTCCAGAAAACCACAGTGAAAACCTTCTCAAAAGCGAACTTCTCACTTCTCAAAACCGAAGTGGAATCCTTCAAGGCCCCAGGGCCAGTGGAAACTACAGCCCAAACTGCAGAATCCTATATAAATGCATTCAATGCATGGATCATGCTATCCCAAACAAAACCAAGACCCAATCATCCAAAGGCAGGCGTCCAGTCTGGTGGACCCCTGCCATAAATAAACTGTACAACAGAAGGAGGAAGCTACTACATGATAGAGCAAAATCCCTAATAGGGAAGGCATCTCTGATCAGTACTAGCAAAAATTACGTCCCTCATAAAATCCTCCAAGGCCAGCTTGAGGAGAAAAATTGCACAGGACACCAAAGACAATCATAAGGCTTTTTCAGTTATGTTAGAAACCTGGGATGCAACTCCCAGACTTGTTCTGAGTTGATTCTAAACAACAAAAATACACTGAACCCACAGACATCGCCAATATCCTGGCAGACAGGTTCAGTGCAAACTTCTCCACCCTCCCCCAAAAGAGCAAGTATCTATCCCGGCAGAGGGTTACCTCCCAAACATCTCAGATGCTCAGGTGAAGGCTGCCCTCTCCAAAGCAAAAACACTGCTTCCATGGGACCAGATGGCGTCCCAGGTTGCGTCCTACATGAACTACAAGAGGAACTAATCCCTCAAATAAAACAGCTATACAATCTCAGCCTCACTACAGGATATGTGCCCACAGAATGGCGTGACAGCAACAGGGTCCCACTCCACAAAGGTGGAGCCTCTATGGACCCTGAAACTATCGCCCCATAAGCCTGACTAGCTTAGTCTGCAAGGCTATGGAGAGGATCATCATGGAGCTCATAAACAAAGACATTGGGGACCTACAGACACTAGATCCTACCCAGTTTGGCTTTGTCAAGGGCAGACCCTGCCTTTTGAACCTGGTTGACTTCTTTGAAACAGTCACCAAAGCCATAGATGAAGGGAAGGTAGTCCACACAGCCTATCTGGACCTTGCAAAGGCATTTGACACAATACCCCACTCGGACATCATAGATAAGCTATCCAGCTTAAATATAAACCCCTATGTCACAAGATGGGTCGCAAACTGGCTCAAAGACAGAACCCACAGAGTGAGAGTTGCTGGAGCCATGCCAGACTCGAAACCGGTCACAAGTGGCGTCCCACAGGGTTCTGTCCTGGGACCACTCTTGTTCGGTATATACTTTTCCAAGGTACAGGCAAACGTGGGAGACTATATGCACCAAGTTGGCAGACTACTGCAAACTGGGCTCCATAATCAACTCTCCAGCTGACACAAACATCCTTCAAAAAGGTCTCACAGAGACAGATAACTGGTGCTAGCGCCATGGTTTAAAACTAAATGCCAAAAAATGTATAGTCATACCCTTTGGCAAAAACAATGTGCCCACAAATTACCACATAGGCAGAAACCCATTAAGTACAGAGAAAGTTATTAGGGACCTGGGGACCCAAGTTGATAGCAATCTCTCCTTTGAAAACCACATTGCCAAAGTGGTTAGAAAGACCTTACATAGCCCACCTCATCACGAAGGGTTTCACATCTAGATCAAGAGAGGTAATCATGCCTTTATTCATCCCTCATCAGGCCCATCATAGAATACAATGCCCCTTTTGGGATGTACCTTACCCGACACCTGCAGCAATTAGAAAGAACCCAAAAGTATTTCACCAAGAGGATCAAGGGTCTCAAACAGATGCCATATGCTGCTCGGTTAAAAACTCCAGCTCTACTCAGTTGCATAGATCTATGCCTGATATACAAAGCTATGTCAAATCCAGAATTAATGGACATGCTCCACCTCAGTAAATCTAAACCCCTTAGAGCCACAGGGACTTGAACCTCAGCACAGAAATAAATAGAACTTGCTGGAGGGACAGGTTCATAAGAATAGAATTCCAGTTCATGTGAGGCAGAGCACTTCACTGAATCTCTTCAAGAAGAATCTCTTTAAGTGGATGGGGGATCGTAGGTTTGTCCCAGGGATTACTCCCGTGTCACTATTAGACAGAGGCACAGTAAACTAAACCTTAAAAAGGGCACAGTATACTCAAATCAAAGAATCGGGCTAGGCTTATAATTGCCCCAGGGCAGATAGCCTAGTATGAACCTATGAACCTATGAGGTCATTCCTATTAAGCCCACCCTGAAGAAAAGGCGGACTCTATATTGAACATTGATTGGCTGTGAAGGGTTTTAAATGATTTCCTGTATCTGTAATGTATTGTCTGAAGAAGGGTAACAATGCAAAAGCGCTTACTGTTTTTGGGTTTCTTTTACTGTTTTTATTTTTGTACTTGCTGTCTTGTACTATTGACGCATAAATACTTCTTCATATTGGTGGCAACTGTTTTGTATGGACTTGTGTTGCTGTTTGCTGTGAGCAGTTGCCTTTGGTGAGGTTTTCCTGTTTGGACTTTATCTCTGTGACTAAAATCCAAAGAACACCCCTAGGCACCTTGGAAAGGATCAGCAGTAGTTCCCTCTCAATGTCCGAAACGGATGTATGCAAATCCTCCTTGGACATGCTTAAAGTCAAATCCCAGCCAGCCTTCAACCCGGTCGCTGCAGAGGATTCAAACAGTAAAGCCAGACGAGCCTCTGGGCATTCACTCACTTCAGGACAGACATCGATCAGAGGCTGAACAGCAAAAGATTCTGGCCTAGGCTTCTTAGCCTGCTACACTAATGGCTGTCCCTTGGAGTAGGAAGTTACCTCCTTTGCATCTTTTGCAAGAAGTTTAAGACGCTGACTCTCAAGATACAGCTCCAAAGAAGAGTCTACTACGCAAGGTTTTATGTGCAAAAGCCTGACAGATAGAACAGGACATATGGTTGTGCACGGTGCCAAAGCAAAACAGACACTGTTCGTGGTGGTCTTTATGGGGAATCTGTTTCCCACACTGGCATTTACCCTTCTTGGATGACATGAAACCCCACAAGCAACAAAAAGGAAAAAGGAATCCCAGTGGAGTACTTATCTGCAACGGCTCGGTGAAACCAGCAATGGAATGTAGATGTTCAGACTGACAATCAAGAGAAGGAGTTTGGACTGGCGGCAAAGAAGTTCTGAGGATAGTACATCTGGATGTCACCTTTATGCCCTATGCCATGTGAAGAGCATACATGTGACATATGGCGTACCTGAAAAGGAACCTAAAGCTTTGGTATACTGACCGGACAGCGGGTTGCCCTAGGCAGGGGATCCCCTAATGTTATGAATACTGCAACAATGAAATGGAAGGACATCTGGTACATCTGCCACAGAACCACACCTCCTTAAAATCCTCAACATAGGGTTTTGAAAAGAAAAAGGGTGTAGATGCGGAGTCTAGACTGACATGAGATACCACTGATTTTTTTCAAGTTAAGTCTGGCCAGAGGAATAAAAGAATTACAGAAGTCACACAGACCAGAATCCGGAGAAACTTCCTGACAGATATCAAATTTTGATTGGAAAAACTCGAGAAGAACTTTTAAAACATCTCTACTTTGTCTGGAGGGAGGAAATTTCTTCCAGGTAGAGGGTAACGTACATTCCAGGAAAACAATTCTGTGAGAAGGGATGAGAAAATAAGTTCACTTAAAAATGTAGATGGAGTAGAAGATTCTGAACATTTTCTATCTCACTGGAAGTGGTATTTATATATATATATATATATATATATATATATATATATATATATATATACACACATATATATATATATATATATATATATATATATATATATATATATATATGTATGTATGTATACCCTAACTCAAAACTTGCCATAGGTTCAATCACAATATATTAGGTTGAGTAAAGATCCAATAGAAGAATTTCAAAAGGATTATTTAGATTTATTGAATAAGGATGTGAGACTGATTTTTTTTAACTAACCAACAAGTTAAAAATGAAAGGTGTAATATCCTATTCTTCCTGTATTTTATACACTAACTAAAATTCACAAAAATAGGGAATCTTCCCCCAGGAAGACCTGTTGTGTCAGGTATTGGTGGTTATGATACACTTTTTAAATAACTTTTCATATCTGTATGTTAAAAAACTGAAATCGTATATTGGATAGTTTTGATTTACTTTTGTTTGTCTTTCGGCTTTTCCCAGTTAGGGGTCGCCACAGCGGAACTCCGGTCCGCTAATGATTGTAGTAGATTATTACGGTGCCGAGTTGCCAGCTCGATGCCCAACCTTCAACGAAGGCATGCCCATTCACGCATGTCTTTCGGAATGCCACTCGACCGCGGGGAGGACATGCAGACTCCACACAGAAGGCACTTCCCACACTCCAGCCGAGAACCGAACGGGAGAACCTCTTGCTGTGAGGCAACAAGGCTACCACTGCACCACCGCGGATCTCGATAGTTTTGATTTACTAAATAAATTAAATAATGTTCATAGGTAGGTACTAGGCTACTGGCCCTAAGGCCTATATAAGCCTAGACAAAAAGGTACCCTGGCTTTCGCCACCCAAGAAAATTATTTTCCTGTGCCCCTGTCGAGCAGAGCCACAGAAGTGATCTCCGTGGTGACTTTCCCATTTCCCATCCAATCATCAGGATTTTTCTTGAAGAGTGCTAATGAGGAACTTTGTTTGATATAGATAGGTAGTTTGTTCCAGAGTATGGGAAGTCTCTGGGACAGGAATCTATCCCTCCAGCATGTTCTGTTTATTGTGGTGACAAGGTTTAGGTCCCTATAGCCTGTTGCTCGGAGGGATTGGGATTTCTTTAAGTGAAGCATGTCCAACAGCTCTGGGTTTGATATAGCTTTGTATGCTAGGCAGAGATCGCCTCTGAGTAGGCGATATGCAACGGAGTAAAGCTGGAGTTTTTTGAGACGGTCTGTGTAGGGCATCTTTTTCAGGCCGGTAGTCCTCTTTGTGAGGTATTTCTGCGGCCTTTCCAGTTGTTGTAGATGTCTTGTGAGGTACATACCAAAAGGGGCGTTGTACTCTATAGTGGGTCTAATGAGTGACGAGTAGAGGGGAACAATGACCTCTTTTTTCCTGGATGAGAAACCTTTTGTGATGAGGTGTGCCACATAGAAGGATTTCCTGACTACTCTGGCGATGTGATTATCAAAGGAGAGACTACTGTCCACCTGTGTCCCAAGATCTCTTATCATACTTTCAGTGTTAAGTGGACTACCGTCTATGTGGTAGTTCATGGGTACAGAGTTTTTACCAAAGGGGATGACAATGCACTTTTTGGCATTGAGCTTGAGGCCATGGGTTTGACACCAGGCATCTGTCTCAGTGAGGCCCTTTTGTAGGATGTCCACATCATTAGGAGTTTCAATTATGGCTCCTAGTTTGCAGTCATCTGCGAACTTTGTTGGCCATAGCCTGTACTTCAGAGAAGTAGATACCAAACAGGAGAGGACCCAGGACTGAACCTTGTGTTACTACACTTGTCACTGGTCTGAAGTCAGATTTGGAGTCTGCTACTTTCACAGTGTGGGTTCTGTCAGTCAGCCAGTTGACAACCCATCTTGAGACACAAAGATTTATACCTAGTTTAGTGACTTTATCTATATTTCCAGAGTGGGGGATGGTGTCAAAAGCCTTGGCGTGATCTAGACCGGCTGTTTGAACCACCTTACCCTTGTCTACGTCTTAGGTGACTGCTTCAAAGAAGTCTATCAGGTTTAGGAGACATGATCTGCCTTTTACAAACCTGAACTGGGTGGGGTCCACAGTTTGGAGATTACCAATGTCTTTGTTTATAACTCCTTGCAGACCAGGCTCGTCAAGCTAATGGGGTGGTAGTTCCCGGGGTCCGTGGTGAGTCCCCCTTTGTGGAGTGGGATAACAGTCACTGTGCGCCATTCAGTAGGCACAAAGCCTGAGGTGAGGCTATGACTGAATATGGTACTTAGGTGGGGTGCCAGTTCGTGTAGAACGCAGCCTGGGATGTTGTCAGGTCCCACGGATGCTGTGTTCTTGGCTTTGGAGAGTGTGTTTTTTACCTGTGCAGCCGTGATTACAGGAATTCTGCATTCTTCTGGTATAGAGATGGGCCATTTAGGGGGTGAGAGGGGGGTAAAGTTAGCACTGAACTTATCTGCCAGGATGTTGGCAATATCAGTTGGTTCTGTATATTTAGTGTCATTGTGCTGTAACTCAGAGAAGATCCGAGTGTTGCCATTGAGATTCTTGACATAGCTATAGAATGCTTTGTGGTTGTCTTTAGAATCAATGGCAATTTCGTTTTCCTAACTAGGTTTGGAGGATTTTATGAGGGATCTCAGCTTCTTACTGAGGATGACCAGGGAGTTCCTCCAATCATGGGATATTACTCTTTTTTGCAACAGTTTCTTTCTTCTGTTGTAGAGTTTGTTTATGGCAGGGGACCACCAGACTGGTTTCCTTTTTTTTGGAGGCTAGTATCTTGGTTCTGTTAGGGATAGCACAATCCATGTACTCGTTTAAGTGCTTATAGTGCATTTGTGTAGGATTCAACAGTTGTACCTCTATTGTCCATCTGCATGGGTGTCGTAAAGTTTGCCACTTCTGTCTTGAAAAGCGTGAAGTTGGCTGTGGAGAAATTTTTTTACGGTGGTTTCCTTAATGGGGGGGGGGCGGGATGTGGATGTCTAGGGTGATTAGCTTGTGGTCTGATCTAACGAGGAACTGACCTCTGGTGTGGAACACCGGTCACCCATGTTGGTAATGACCAGGTCTAAGACATTGCTGCCCCTGGTGGGGGTGTGGATAAGTTGATCCAAGGCATTGGAATTTATGAATTCCAGAAATTGTTGAACAAAAGAGTTGATACACGAGTAGTTTTCCCAGTTAATGGTGGGGTAGTTGAAATTGCCCATTATTAGGGTGTTGGGTTGTACCCTAATATTTTTCAGTGTATCAAGAAATAAGGAGTGGGAATCTTGGGGCATGGTGGGGGATCTGCAAGCTACAATTTGGAGTGCGGTCTTGCCCAGAGTTAGTTGCATTTGGATAATCTTGGATGCATTATGCTAAGTAACTAGCCTGGAGGTATGGATATCCTTAATGAATATGGACACGCCTCCATCTTTAGTGTTTCAGTCCAGGTTAGGTGGCCGAAATGTGTGGTATGAATTATAGCCTGGTAATGCAGGGGTGCTCTATGGAGCCTTGAACCAGGTTTCTGTCACTGCAAAGATGTCAATGTTCTCCACTTTAAGGAGTGCCTCGAGTGAGTGCAGTCTGAGGTTTAGACTTCTAGCATTGAGTAGCATTACCCTCAGATTTTGCTTGCTTGTACCCGTTACAGTGGTGAATTTTGTCAATTGAACCTTGCCTAAAAAAGGCACTATAGGGGTAGCAAGAGCCTTAGCCAGTATCCGGAATCCCAAGGACGACAGGTGCAGGCCATCTCTGGCAAATCATTGTGGTCTGTCGATCATGTCATCCCAGGTAAACAGATACTGGATTCCCTTAGAATGACACCAGAACCCTAGCCAATTGCTGAAGTCAATCATTTTGTCCTTGTACTGTGGTATCTTTCTGGGTGATGGCAGGATGCTACTCAGAACTAGGGTCATATCTGCCTGGGCTGCAGGGTCGAAGAGCTCCTCCATGTCTCTTTTCAGGTAGTCCAGGGAGGTACATCACAGGTCATTCACACCAACATGGACAATGACAGTCTCATATGTGAACTTGTTGTGGAGTGAACGGAGTGCGTGCATTATGTGGCTGATCCTAGCACCCCGCAGGCAGCTGACAGTAACTTTCTCCTTATTTAGCCTGGTGAGTGGAACATCAGTGTGTCTGGCTAGAGAGTCATCTATGACTAGAGTGTTGGGTACGTTGTTATGCCTTATGGGCTGTGGTTGAGTGGCACACTGAGTTTGTGGGCTATGTGTCATTTGGGTTGTGTTGGGGGGGGGTGGAGGTTGCTTGTGTTTCTGCATTGGAGGTCTCTGTTGCTTGAGCAGTCTTTTATTGAGAGTCTCAGCGAATGTAGGTGTGTGTTTTGTGTTTCTATGTGTGTGCTTTGGTGGTGTAGGTTTTGAGGGACTATGTGATGAGTGTGGTCTGGTGCAATTGTTTACCGTCTCCTCTTGACTGTCTAGTCCAGTCTTGGGTAAAGAGAGCTTTGCTTCCAGTTTGGCTATATAAGTGCATCTCTCATATGTTGCAGTGCTGGATGGTAGGAGAAGGTTGTCTGTGTACATGAGGCAATTGCTGCATTGCCCCAAGATGCCCAGATTCATCAGGTAGATAGGAGAAAACACTGGGAGCTGACCCTTAGACACGCCTGGATAGGTGCTTATTTATTAAGTACTACAAACTGTTTTCCTCTAGACAAGTAAGGAAAGCTGATTGCTGTAGTAATTTGTAGCTTATTTAGTGCTTGTAATGAGTTCTGAACAAGTGCTGAGCTCAAAGAAACAGATTTTAGTGCTAAAACTAAAAAAACTGGCTAGTTCTAAAGGAAAATTTGAAGAGCAGACTTTATGGTGCCAGGAATAGTATAACCCTAGCTAAGTGGTGATGCATAAAGTGTATTTTTTAATATAACTGTAGCAAATGAGCAAATTGATTTAAACCAATTAACCAAAAAACTGAGCCCCGTTCCAGCAGTCTTCGATCAGACAAGTTCTAACTGCACAATCTTGCCACTAGGGTGCAAGAGAACCTTCTCCAAAAAAAGATGGCCTGGATTAGAGCTCAAGTTAAGCAAACAAACCTAGATTCAGCAGATCTGAATCTAGTCTATGCTACAGCAAACAAGGCGTACCAATTTTAAAAACTCCCAGCTCAGAAGGGCAGAATCTACCCTCTCATCCCACAAGAGTGCAGACCACACCTTCTTAATGTAAAATAACTGGCCTGAAGCCCAATTGCTTAAAAAAGAATTAATACACTTTTAGAATAACAGACAGTAAGCCTTCAAGCAGCAACTCCCAACTTAGAAGGATGTAAGCTACCTGTCCTGCCACAACAGTGCAGACCACAGACCTTCTTAATGTAAAACAACTGGTCTGAAGCCCAAGTGCTTAAACCAAAGGCTTAGAATAACAGTTACAATTTAATCAGGCTACTAACAAGCAGTAATGAATGCAGCAGAATAAATGCAATGAATTACTTGTAAGAACAGGCAACAAAAGCAAAATAAAGTAGGAAGAAGCAAAAATACAGTAAAAGCAGATAAATAAAAGTGCAATTTTTTTATATAACAATAGAAAAGTAGCAAACTGATTTAAACAAATTACCCAATTAACCAGTAAAAAAGCTCAAAACTGAGCCCTTTCAAAGCAGTCTTCAATCAGACAAGTTCTAACTGCACACTCCTGCCACTAGGGTGCAGGGGAACCTTCTCCAAAAAACATGGCCTGGATTACTGCTCAAGTTATACAAACAAAGCTAGATTCAGCAGGTCTGAATCTAGTCTACGCTACAGCAAACAAGACATACCAATTTCAAAAAGAAACAGTTCAAATAAGCAGGCACAATAAGCCTTTAACCAGAAACTCCCAGCTCAGAAGGGCGGAACCTACCCTCTCTTCCAACAAGAGTGCAGACCACACCTTGTTAATGTAAACTAGCCCAAAGCCCAAGTGCATAAACCAGAACTAATACACTTTTAGAATAAAAGACAGTAAGCCTTCAAGCACCAACTTCAAACTTAGAAGGATCTAAGCTACCTGTCCTTCCACAACAGTGCAGACCACAGACCTCCTTAATGTAAAACAACTGGTCTGAAGCCCAAGTGCTTATACCAAAGGCTTAGAATAACAGTTACAATTTAATCAGGCTACTAACAAGCAGTATAAAATGCAGCAGAATAAATGCAACTAAGTACTTTTAAGAACAAGCAGCAAAAGCAAAATAAAGTAGGAAGAAGCACTAATACAGTAAAAGCAGGTGAATAAAGTGCAACCTTTCTCAGAGGTGTTCCTACCAGGGATATTCTAGAAGCTGCTACCTGGAGTTCAGTTCATACTTTCAACAACCACACTATCATTTACCAATCTTCTTTTTTTATTTGAGCTTTGCTTGCCCTTATGTGTTTACTAGGGCCTATAGCCTCCCTCCTCCTATTTGGAATCATCCTCCCCACCACAACAACGTAATCTACCCAACGAGAGAAACATGAAGAAAAAGTACAGTTGTGTACACTTGCCATAAATGTAGATGTTCGAGTGTATTCACTGTTGCACTCATTACATTTGGGTAATTTTTGGCAGGTTGCCCTCAGTAGGCCTGATTAAAATGTCTTGGGTCCTGCGTCAGATGCTGTCCCTTCTTACATGACGTCAGGTCGTCAGGGGTATAAAACATGCAGCTGACGCCATTACATCAGTTTTTCTTGCCCCGGATGTCAGGTGCCCCCCAAATGGGGAACAAAATATAAAAATAATTTAAAACACAACAATATACCTCCAAACAAAAGCAAATACACCAGAAAGGCTTTTAAGTGTAGTAAAAGAAAGGGGAAGCATAGTAAGAGAAAAAACAGGGGGCTGGAGGGAGGGTAACCAGGACTGCAACAGTGAATACACTTGAACATCTACATTTATGGTAAGTGTACACAACTGTACTATGTTCTTCATGTTTCACTGTTGCAGTCACTACGTTTGGGTAGATTCCCAAAGCTATGGTTGGGAGGATGAATTTATACAATATTAGGACCGGCTATAAGGCCCTGCAAAACAGCAGTGGCAAAGCCAGCTCTGGATTTAAAGAAGATTGGTAAATGATAGTGTTTGTTGAAAGTATGAACTGAACTCCAGGTAGCAGCTTCTAGAATATCCCTGGTAGGAACACCTCTGAGAAAGGCTGCAGAAGTAGATGCAGCCCTGGTGGAGTGGGATCTGATCCCCTGGGGGATAGGTTTTCCATGGTGTGGCGTATCCATTTGGAAATGGTTTGCTTTGAAATAGCCTTTCCCTCTGCACCTGCAGCAAATGCTACCAGCAGTTGTTCAGATTTTCTTTGAGATTTAGTCCAGTCCAAGTAAAATCTAAGTTGTCTGTGTACATCCAATGAATGCAGAATTCACTCCCCCTTGTTCTGTGGATTGGGAAAGAAAGTTGGCAAATGAATGGAGTGATTAAGAGCAACACTGGATACCACCTTGGGCATGAAGGATGGATTTGTCCTGAGTGACACACCCTGTCCGCATGAAAGATGATGAAAGGCTCCACTGCCATAAGGGCCTGTAATTCAGAAATCCTTCTAGCCGAAGTGATTGCTAAAAGGAAGGCTGTTTTCCAGGAAAGAAATTTTAAGTCTGCAGTAGCAGCTGGCTCGAAAGGAGGTAGAGTGAGTTTCTCCATTACAAAGTTAAGGTCCCAGGCAGGGGTTGGAGCTCTCCCGGGTGGCCTCAAGTTTTTGACCCCTCTGAGATACTGCTTTAGCAGAGGATGAGAAAAGAGGGGGGGTTCTGTGTTGTAATGAGCTGAAATGGCTGAGGCATGGATTTTTATGGAAGAAAAAGACAGGCCTTTGTGAAGCATCTCAGTTAAGTATTGCAAAATCTGAGGTAAATTGGGCACTGCTGTGCTCATCCCTTGAGGTTGATTCCAGGCACAGAATCTTTTCCATTTGTCAGCATAAGATTGTCTAGTACTAGGTCTTCTCGCCTCCAAAATGACATCCATCACAGGTTTGCTGAGGGATGCTAAGGGGGAATTTAAATGATTAGCCAAGCTGCAAGATTCAATGTTTGGAGCTGAGGGTGCAGAATTTGTTTTTTCTACTGAGACAGTAAGGAAGGTGTCTGAAGCAGGTGCCATGGAGAAATATGTGACAGACTGCGTAGGAGTGGGTACCAGTGTTGGTGAGGCCAGTCTGGAGGAATCAAAATCATTTTTGGTTTGTCATGTTTGACTTTTAGTAGAACTTTGGAGAGCAGAGGCAGAGTGGGAAGGCATAGACTGATAGGTTTTCCCAGCTGAAGGACAGAGCATCCACTTTCCAGGCTTTTTTGTGAGGAGTTCTTGTGCAAAATTTGTCCAACTGGTAGTTCTGGGGTGAGGCAAAAAGATCTATGTCTGGGCTCCCCCATTTGCGTGTTAACATGTTGAAAATCCGTGGTTCCAGTTTCCATTTGTGTGGGTCCATGAGACTTCTGCTTAGTTCATCTGCCAAAATATTCATCTTTCCTGGCAGGAATTGAGCTTGTAGTTGTACTTGATAGCTCAAGGCCATGTTCCACAATGCCATGGCTAGTCTGCAGAGGGGGTAGGAATGTGTACCCCCCTGCTTGTTTATGTACCACATAACTGTGGTGTTGTCTGTCTTTACCATTAGTTGTCCTGGATGAAGGCAGTCCTTGAAGGCTGTCAGTGCATTCTGTACATCCAGCATTTCTTTTTGATTGATATGAAGGTGCATTTGATTTGGGCTCCACTTGCCCTGAATGCACTTCCCTGCCAGATGAGCCCCCCATGTATAGTCTGATGCATCTGTAGTTAGGGTTTGGGCGGCAGGGGGTGGTGTGAATGTCAGTCCCTTGTTTTGGTGGCAGGCCTCTGCCTACCATAGGAACTCTAGTTTCAGGCAAGGTATGATAGGAATCATTGTTTCCATGTGACAATGTTGACTCCATAAACTTTTTAAGTACCACGGAAGTTTCCTCATATGCAGTCTTGCATATGGGATTAGAAGAATGCAGGAGGCCATGAACCCCAAGGCTTGCAGTATTTATCTTGCAGATAGCAGGGCTTTTGTGGCCACCTGTTTGAATTAAGTCACCACATGAATTTGCTTTTCTGGCGTAAGGAAAGCCATCTGGGCAGCTGTATTCAAGCTTGCACCCAGGAATGTAATTTTTTGAGAGGGTAGCAGTTGTGATTTCTTTTCGTTTATGGTGTACACTAGACAAGTTAGAACCCTTTTAACAAACGCCAGATGTTTTAGAAGAATGGCCTTGTTTTCTGCTTGAATTAGACAATCGGCCAGGTATGGATATATCTGAATATTTCTTTGCCTGCAAAATGCAATTACTGGAGCCAGGCACTTTGTAAATACCTTGGGCGCAGTAGATAAGCCAAAGGGCAGTGCAGAGAATTGATAATGCAAGTAGCCTGCTTTGAAGCGGAGGTATCTTCTGCAAGATTCCCTGATTGGGATATGCAGGTAAGCCTCTTAAATCTAGAGTTGCCAACCAGGCATCTTTGCCTAGCACAGGAAGTAACTGGTGAAGAGTCAGCATCTAGAATTTTGGAATGTCCAGAAAGGTGTTTAGAGTAGACAGGTCCAGAATTGGATGCCATGATTTGTCTTTTCTGGGTACCAGGAAAAGTCTGGAATAGAAACCTTGTCCCTTTTCCTCTTCTGGTACTAGCTGAATTGCCTCCATGTTTAGGAGGGAAAGTATTGTTTCTGAGCCTCTGCCCACTGATTTGGGGGCAGGTCTGGCCATCCGTTTGGAGTTGGCAACGTGTGGAAATAAAATCTGTATCCCTGGGACACTATATTTAAAACCCAATTGTCCTGGGTTATAAGTTGCCAGTTTTTTGCATGAAGAGCCAGTTTCCCCCCCCAAAGGGGCGGCTAAGAGGTAAGTGCTTGGTAATTTTAAAGGAAACTCATTGAGACTGTTTACCATAGGAAGGTGTCTTGCTGTTTCCAGATTTGGAAGTAGAGGCACCCCATTGCTTAGTTCTGAAAGTCCCTTGGGACTGAAACCTGGTGCTTTTGGAATGTCTGGGTTTGGCTTGAGTGGCTCTGGAAGGAACTGGAAAGGACCAGTTCTTAGTAGGCCAGTGCCTACTAAATCTTGGAGGTTGTATCTGTAAGAAATATTTCACAATTTGCATAGATTTAGCTTTATCTTCCATCTTTTTTAGAACTTAGCCTTATTACCAAACAGACGGTCCTGCTGTAAAGGAGCATCCAACAATTTTGCTTTAACAGGATCAGGCAGAGATTGCTCCTTAAGCCAGGCATGCCTTCTAAGCACAGAGCCAGTAACAGCAGCCCTGCAAGAGGCCTCCAAAGAATCAAAACCACATTGCAAAGTATGTTTTCCAACTTGTTCAGCTGAATGCAATAAATCCTGTAATTCCTTATTTTCCACACAGTCAGAAATCAACATCATTTTCTGTTTAAGCAGCCGCATGATATGCTGTTGATATTTTAGCATATGGAATTGACAGTTTAAAGCCCTGATTTCCAAGGTTGCAGAGGTATAAACCTTTTTACCCCATCTATCCAGCGCCCTGGAGTCTCTATCAGAAGGGGTAGGATTTTTAGCAGTAGAAGCCTTAATGCCCTTGGGCCCCTGAGAAATGGTTTCAGGGTCTGCAACAGGATTTTTGAAAAGGAATTTGTCTGAGTCAGGAACCCTGTAGTATTTGTCTGGCTTACAAGGGGCCGGAGGCAGGGAATCAGGGGCCATACTGGATTCTGAAAACACATCATCAACAGTGTCTAGTACAGGAAGTATTGCCAAAGGCCTATGCTGAGGAAGAAGAAGGAAATCCCTAAGCCTCTTTTTAGATTCAGAAAAATCCTGACTTTCCCAGTGGAAATGCTCCCTTAAGGTATGTAAAGTTTCCCCAAAAGAGAAATCCTCAGGGGGAGAAGTAGAAGGATTGGAATCCTCATAAGTAGGCATGGACAAATCCTGTTCATTAGAAGAGACAAGAGTCCTGTTCAGAAGATTTATAGTCAAGTTCAGCCCTAGGCCTCTTGGAAGGGGGGGTTGACTACCCCTGATTAGAGTAATTAAATCTTCAGCCATTTTGATAATTTGTTTTTTAGGCATAGCGGCCTGAACATGTGGCCTACGCGTCGAATCTTTAGACATAGATCGAGATTTTGGCCTTAATATTGAAGGTGGTGTCGGTTTAATATACAAATCTGTAGGCCTGAATACACCCTAAGAAGCCGGTGCCTGCACAGCGACTCCAGACCCATCCAAGGTAGAGACATCCATGGGTTCCATAGGTGAAGCATCTCACGGCATAACGGACTCCAAATGGTTCTCAGTAGAGGCCTGCGAATCAGAAGTAGCAGGTATCAGGGGCTGTGAAAATGCCTCACTGAGTACCGGCGAACTGGCGACTGGCTTAGGAGAAGCGTCGTCAGCAGTTTTGGACCGCAACGGCCTCTTTCTTTTTCTTTGCATTTTTTCGGTATTCCGGTAGTCGGATGGCGAACAGGCGTCATTTCTGGATAATTAAACCGAAAACTGAAATATTTAGAAGCAAAAATGTACCGATGACGGATAGTGCGCTGATTAAATAAAGCACAAAACCGACAGCAAGGTATGTCGTGGTCAGGGCCTAGGCAAGGAACACAGTACAAATGGAAATCCTTATGAGGTATTTGCTTCCCACAAGTAACGCAATTATTAACTTTTACTGACATTGGTAAGGAGCAAGAAAAAGTTTCCCTAATAGGGTACTTAGCTTTTTAGTTGAAGACTTTGGTTCTGAAACTCGAAAACGAAAATTTCAGGAGTCAGCGACTGGCACTTGTGAACTGCTTCTGCTTCGGGCACCGCGCAGCAAGAAAGACTGATGTAATGTCGTCGGCTGCATGTTTTATACCCCTTACGACCTGACGTCATGGAAGAAGGGACAGCATCCGACGCAGGACCCAAGACTTTGTTAATCAGACCGACTGAGGGCAACCTGCCAGCAGATTACCCAAATGTAATGACTGCAACAGTGAAACATGAAGAACATTGAGCAAACTGTTTTAAACAAATTACCAAATTAACCAGTAAAAAAGCTCAAAACTGAGCCCTGTTCCAGCAGTCTTCAATCAGACAAGTTCTAACTGCACACTCCTGCCACTAGGGTGCAGGGGAACCTTCTCCAAAAAAGACGGCCTGGATTAGTGCTCAAGTTATGCAAAGTTGGATTCAGCAGGCCTAAATCTAGTCTATGCTAGAGCAAACAAGGTGCACCAAATTCAGAAAGAAACAGTTCAAATAAGCAGGCACAATAAGTCTTTAACCAGAAATTCCCAGCTCAGTAGGGCAGAATCTAGCCTCTCTTCCCACAAGAGTGCAGACCACAAACCTTCTTAATGTAAAATAACTGTCCTGAAGCCCAAATGCTTAAACCACAACTAATAAACTTTTAGAATAACAGACATTGAGCCTTCGATCAGCAATTCCCAACTTAGAAGGATGTAAGCTACCTGTCCTGCCACAACAGTGCAGACCACAAACTTTCTTAATGTAGAACTGGTCTGAAGCCCAAGTTCTTAAACCAAAAGTCTTAGTAGAACAGTTACAATTTAATCAGGGTACTACTCTAGCTGTGGTGACCCCCTAACCAGGAAAAGCCGAAAGACACAACAACAACAACAACTACTACCAAGCAGTAATAAATGCAGCAGAATAAATAGAATTGAGTACTTAAGAAGAGGCAAATGCAAAATACAGTAATAAAGTAGGAAGAAACAAATACAGTGATCTAATTAATTTATACTGAAGTGCTGAACACTATCATGGTCTGAAGGTTATGTATATATTTATGGGAGATTCACCACAGACTGCTTATAACTGTAAGTTATTGCAATTTGCTTTGAACCATAATTATTTTAGATATAAAAAAAAGTTTTTATTTTCAAAAACAAGGTACAGCAATAGGATTGTGCTTTGCTCTGACTTATGCCACTATTACTATGACAAGTTTTGAATAAGAGTATATATATCCTTTCCAGTTCGCATAATTCCCTATTACAAATTTACCGAAGAGTTGTTATTTATTATAAAAGCAAGGGAAGTAGTTTAACTGATGAGTTTTTGGAACATCTGCAGAATAATAGGTTTGATTTTAAATTTCAAACAGTACAGTAGAGTCCAAGGTTAAAACAACAAATATCAAAAAACAAACAGCCAGCACTTTGTATCAGTGTACAACCTTTTTACTATGAGAAAACACAAACCGGTTTTGGCAAGACTTTGCCTTCTTCAGAGTAGTTCAATCACAGAATATCAAACATGTTCAAATAACATAGTGATTAACTGCGCTTCGCCTATACATGAAATAATTACAAGACATCATTAAACCCAGGAGAAAACAGTGCCCCCAAACTATTAATCCAAATACGTTCTTCATTGTTTAAAATTTCATATAATCGTAATTTATTCTGCTTATAAAAACAAATCTCATCTACTGCTGTGAAACTAAAACTAGCAGTAGGGTGTTTAGCTGTATGTTTCTAGAAGGCATTGGAAGCCCTACGATTTCTAATATCACTTAGATGTTCAAAGAAGCGGGTTTTAAATTGCGCAGAAGTCTGGCCGACATAAAGAGCTGAACAAGTATACATCACTAAATAAATTAACCATTCTGAGCTGCAAGTACTAAAACATCGAATATCAAATTCACATGCAGTATTATAAGAGGTGAACTGTTTAGTTCTCATAATTTTATTACATGCAGAACAATGCCCACAGGATTGACACCCCACCAATAATCTACCATCCATCATTTGTTGTGCCCCATTGTCTAATTTAAAGATGATTGTCTATGGTTTGCCTCATCTGCATGAAAATCAACAATGTGAGGGAATTATTTCAGATAATTTATCTGATAAGATGACCTAGTGTTCATTTATCAAACCCTTAAAACATGAAATATTACTGCCAAAAGTGGTTACTAATCGTAACTTGTCATCTTGAGTTTTGCTAGTGACATATTGTAATAACTGTATTCTATCAATATTTTTAACAGAATTATGAATTGCCTGTATGACACCATATTTGTAACCCCTGTCATAAAATCTTTTAAAAAGATCTGATTCTTGCTGTATCAATTCCTGCATGGACAAACATATTCTGAAAACATTCAAAACCTGTGACTCTGTTATATTTTAATAATATGTGTTGGATGGGGTCTACTTCTTTTGACCTAACTTTCATTTGCCCGACACTTCATTTGCCTCACACTTCATTTGCCCGACAAGTATTATTAGCAAGAAAATGGAATATGCTCCCTTCCCCACTGTACTGCGACCCTGGAGTTAGAATATATAGTTAGGGGGGGTGGGGGGTGAAGCCCTCCACTTCATTTCATATGATATTGTTAAGTTATGATGTAATATTGCTTGGTAAAAGAAAAGTAAGTGGGGGGCTTTGCCCCCCCACACCCCCCTAACTATATATTCTAACTGGGTTTACTTCAATTCACTGAACTTTCAATTCACTGACTTGAATTTCACTGACACCATTTCACTGAAATTCATTTCACTGAAACTTCATTTCACTGGTAAGAATATCATATGAAATGAAGTAAGTTGGCCCCCCACCCCACCCCCTAATATATTCTAACCCAGGGTCGCACTACAGTGGGGAAGGGGCATATTCCATTTTTATTGCTAATAATAGTTGTCAGTGAAATGAAAATTCAGTCATTTGGTCTCGGACAAATGAAATTTCAGTCATTTGGTCTCGGGCAAATGAAATTTCAGTCATTTGGTCTCGGGCAAATGAAATTTCAGTCATTTGGTCTCAGGCAAATGAAATTTCAGTCATTTGGTCTCGGGCAAATGAGTGTCAGGCAAATGGGAGTTAGGTCAAAAGAAGTAGACCCGTTGGATGGCAGCTTGTGCATCTAAATGGGTACTGAACTGATTTTTTTTTCTAAATACTGTGGTGGTTAAAGTACCATCACTATGCAAATATTCTAAATCTGATTTCCAAAGCATCCAGCAATCATTTAAATATCTGCTCCAGACTTCTATGGCTTCTATAAAATATTCTGATTCCTATCATAAATAATCTGTTCTAGAAAGCCCATGAACAGATCAGCAGATATCTGAATGATTGCTGGATGGTTTGGATACAGCCATGGAGGCATTTTTGCCCCAATTTATGCTGATCTGAAATCAGATTTTCAATATTTGCACGAGTTTGTACAATACCTCAATGAAAACAAATGGGGGATACAATTTAGTATAAAATTTGCTCTTGATAAAATTCCTTTTTTGGATGTTTTGGTTTTCAAAAATAGCAGGAATTAAAAGACAAAATATATCTTGTCAAGTGGGTCTGTTAACGTATAGCCCTAAAGGCTAAAGTAGAAGTGTATACATTCTTCCAAATATTCTCTCCATAGCTCTACTGTCCCTATCAGAGTGAATGAGCTTAGAAGAGGGCAACATTCTAGAGGGTTTATCTGTAAATACAGAAATCACTACTGGATCAGATGAAGGGTATTTATATAAGAATTTGTTGGCATCTGGTACCTTATAGCACCTGTCAGGCTTCTTTGGTACTGGAGGTTTGACGACAGGTAAGAAAGAAGCAGCAGAAAAGGTATCCAGTAAAGCAGCCAACACAAGACAGACAACAGATGGTTTAGGAGAGTCCATTTTAACCACTCATAATACATCTTCTGAATGTCTGATATGTGACAGCAATCCCATTTAAAATGCTCCATCATACACAGGACTGCATCTCCAAAGGACAGCTTCTCAAAGGAAAATCAGGATTAACAGATTTCTCTTCCTCCAACCCACAGTCTAAAGGAGAAGGTAGGCTAACTATCTCTGAGCATCTGAGTCAGAATCTTCTTCTGAGGACTCAAAGTCCCCTATTCTTTTGAAGGTAGATGCCACGAAGGTGCAGGAAGTGAAACTCCCTGAGGAGGTTTTAAAACCATCAAGGCACTGAACAACCTTTGTGTGAAGTCCTGCCATTCTCTTTGTGGATCTCTGGCAGCTGGCACCACATGCTTAGTCTTTTGCCTTTTCTTTAAAGGGATGTCTGCCTTGACAAAGCGAGGTGGCTTGGACCCATATTTAAATTCAATCAAGGTAGCCGGCAACTCTTCCTTAACAAGGATCTAAGGAACCCCATTAGGGTCCCCGGAGATTACCAGCCGTAGTTCCTCCTCATATTTATCTGGCATTATCTTTAATAACCAGCACAGTGAAGGGCATTCAGGCCAACATTTGAAAATGGCATTTGGACTGGTGTCAATGAAGTTTTGTTTGGGAGCATTTCTATGTCACCTTTACGCCCTACGCTTGTGCAGATAGCATACGTCTGATTTACAATGCTCCTAGGTAATAAAGGCTTTGGTATACTGGCTGGACATTGGGCAATCCTTGGCAGGAGATCCCAGAAGTAAGTAATATTGATGTATTACACTTGAACTAAGAACCTGACCACAAATGAACCAAATCACTGAATGGAATCCCGACCAGCACCACAGAGTATCCGCTGATACATTTATTTCAGAATAAGTGCTTTTGTCCAGTTTATAAAGCAAATTTCATCAGAATCACTATAAAACCACCATTAAACATTTAAATAACCCTCCAATCCTAGTCACACGACACCTTAAACACCAATAAAAAGCAAATCATCCAACACATATTATGCATTTGCATAAATGGGCAGAATAAATTAGGAACACTATACAAGGACGAAACTATACTCACTAAATCAAAACATTCACTTAACAATAATGTGTGTGTTTGTAAACACATTATACGTAATAAGAACTTAATTTTAAAATATTAGATATGGACATGTTTTCATTCAAACCGGGGAATACAAGTGCATTTAACTAAATTTGCCACTTGAGTTCTTCTGCTTCAATAAGGTGTTCCCATGGTCCTCCCCTTATATTTTTGTAAACTACATCTAACACAAAAAAATGAAAATAGTTCAGGATATTGGGAAATACGCTTAAAAAGAGCACCGTTATTATTTTTATTCCTTATATCAAGTTTGTGCTCATAAATTCTATCTATCTGTGAGTCGCCTTTTTGTTTTCCCAATATAAAACCACTACATGACTGACATAAGGCTCCGTAAATTACTCCATCTGAATTACAACTGGAATGGCAACTTGATTTTATCCTATTATTAATTACCACTTTATCTCCTCCAGTATGTGTTTACCTTGTGGGCAGAAGCTGCATTTAAATGTGCCACTTTTTTATTTGTTATAATAAAAGATGTCACTATCCGGTCTATCAAAGTACTGCTTAAAAGAATTAGCCTTCTTACAGAGTATGGATGGTATTTCACCAATTATATCAACTATGTTCTTGACACATGAGAATATACTCCAGTTTTTCTTAAGTATCTGCATTATACTTTGCATTTATTACCGAATATAATGAAGACCATGAATCACCTTTAGAGTTAACAGTACCATGAGTACCTATACTAAGGCTATTGTTTTTCAACAAAGGTTGGTAAAAGCCACTCTTCCTTTTTTGAACCACCTTGTCAACTATGGCAGTAACCACCTGTGTAGGACAGCCTCTTGTGGAAAACACAAAACGCAGATTTTGTCCTGGATAAGTCATCCTCAGATACCATACGGGCTAATCTAACGCATTGCCCCTTAACTATAGCTTTTGATGCTCTGAATGACAACTCGAGTAGTGAAGCAGGCTATATGGTAAGTTGGTTTTCTATAAATGCTCACTAATCTTTGATTTTCCCTATCTTTACTAATAAACACATCCAAGTGTGGGAGATATTATAAGTAAAAGTAAACCTAAGAAATGAGGTGGTCATATTCAAGTAAAATACAAATTCTTCTATGCTGAAAGGGGGGCAATGAGGATCACTCTCACCTTGCTTCACACTGCTTTCTGTAGGAACTTTGGTATGACAGTAGTATGACATGTATAAAGAAGACCCAGGATACAGCTGTGGATAAGAAGACTGTGCCTCCTGGGGATTCAGGGAAAGTAACTGCTGCATTTGGTGGTGGAGGAAATGATGAATAGGTTACAGCAAGGTAGGCCACAGCGGCTCAGAATTTGATCAGCCACCAGTGGATTGAGGGACCACTTGTAAGGCAGAAGAATGGACTTGCTTAGTTTGTTTGCCAGCACACTGGATTGCCCCAGGATGTGTGCTATCAGAATAGTTTGAAAGATAATGCCAAACCCTCATTGCCTCTTGACACAATGGGTAAGATTGCGTTTTCTCTTGTTTTTTGATATACCAAAATACTGACATACTGTCTATTTGGATGAACGTCATATCTCTGAAGATGGAGCTTTTGCATCGCCAGGAATACTGCCCTTATCTCCAGACAGCTGATGTGTAGACTGGCTCCTGAGGGGGCCATGTGCCTTAGACCATCTTTCCCATGACCCCCCAAGCTGGGAAACATCCATGGCCAATATGGGAGATGGTAGCAGAAATGGGCAGCCTTGTGAAACTAGGCTGGAATCTAACCAATGAACATGAATTCTGGAAATATTGGTAAGGCAAATGGAAAAGTGTATTGGCTGAGACTGCATTGACCACTGAACTGCCAAGGTCCGCTATAAAACTCAGGTAAAATGTGGCCTGATGGACTACAGTTATGGGGCTGCCAATGACCCTAGTAGACATAATATGTATCTGGCTGGGACGTTCTGATGGGAGACAACTTGTGTCAAAGGGAGAGAATCCTTGATTCTGGCCGTCTGCAAAGTGATATGCAGATGGACCTCAATAAACTCTGTTTGGATGGGCTGAAATTTTGACTTTGGCATGTTTTGTTCCCCAGATGGAAGCAAAACTGGAACAAGGACTCCCTGGCTTAAAGGAGATTATTGGTATTAGCAGCTACGAGCCAGTTGTACAGATATGGGAAAACCCAGAAACCTTGCAGTCTGAGGTGAGCTGGGACCACTTCCATGCACTTGGTGAACACCCAGGGACTACAGTGAGACCAAATGATAGGGCCCTGAACTGAAAATGTCTAGCCCATAGTCAAAAGCAGAGGATCCTTCTGGAGTGCCTGTCTATCTTGATATACATTCAGGACCCATACTGTCACATCAAGTATATACATCACCATTCCTTAGCAGTAGGATGGACTGAACTGTGACCAAACAGAACTTTGCTTTACATACTGGATAGGTGGCTAAGGTCCAAGACTGGCCTGAGGTCCCGGTCTTCTCTGGCATCAAAAAGAATCTTGAATAGACTCTGGATTCTTGCTGGTCTGGCAGGACCTCCCAGAGGATTCATTTGTCTAGCAGCTTTTTTGTTTTTTATTTTTGTGCTGTATTATTCCTTTGTGGGGGTGAGACTTTGGAAAGTATTTTTGAATTGGGGGGTGAAAAAGAAATGGAATTGTGTAGCTTCTGTTTCTGATTCCCTGTACCCACTAATCTTGAGTGATGCCTATCTAGGCTAAGGGGCACAGAGAAAAATGCCCCCAACTACCTCTAGAGTGCAGCAGTCAAGCAACCCTCCAGGAATGCTGAAAAGGCTGACTGAAGAAGGAACCCCAAAACCCCTTGATTTTGCCATCCACCTCTGCCATGGGGGAGATGTCCATTGTGATTATTCCCACTTTGTTTCTGGGGGTCACTTCTCTAGAAATGTTTGGAGTGAAGCCTTGAGATCCACAGAACCACAATTTCTTGCCCTCAGAGAAGGTCTGCTGAGGGGGTAGAAAACCATATTCCAACAGCAGACAAGGGCTTGTCATCCTGTTCACTTCTCAACAGTGTCTCTTTAACCTTAGGTCCAAATGGAGAGGACCCATCAAGGGGAGCATTAATGAAGACTTTTTACATCATCTCTGTTGAGACACAGCTATGCATGCCAGCGCACAGCTATGCCACTCCCTTCTGCTCTCAACATGCCATCAGCCATACTGGAAATAAGTGGCTGAAAAACACTGGAAACATGAGCCACAAAGCATCATAGAAAATGATGAAGTTTATATCACTTGGGACCACCAATTACCAACAGTTCAAAAGATATATGGTAGAAAGCCAGATATAGTGGCTCAAGAAAAGAAGGCAAGAGTGGCACTGATCACTGAAATCACCACACTCAGTGACTACAGTGTCTTGCATAGAGAGAGAGAGACAGAAAGTCATAAAATATCAGGATCTGCAGGCAGAAATGAGAGCAATGTGGAAGAAAGATACCCAGACAGTTCCAATAGTCGTAGGAGCAACAGGTCTTATAAAAAGAATCTGCAGTCATACTTAGATATGTTACCAATATATGTAATTCCATACAAATTGCAGGAGGAGTCATAACTGGGCACATTGGGGGTGCTGCAAAAGGGTCTATATCATATGAGCGAATCACACAAATTGCGAACGCTCATATCATCATACCGGACCTCAAAGTGCTTTTCTGAGATCATGGTACAGTGAAGAATGGGATATTTGCCCTTTCCTCACTGTAGTGCAATCTCAGAGTTGGAATATATATTTAGTGGGGGGAGCTCCCCACAATAGGAGGTCGAGGTCAAGTATGTTCGATATTATGAGCACTCGCAATTTGTGCGATTCGCTCATATAATACAGACCCGCTGCAAAGAGCACTTTTGGCTGACATTATCGACTGAAACAATACTAATTTCATGAACTTTAATCATACTTTGACTTAGGAATGGGGCCCATTCCCGTCATGGTATTAGAAACCCAAAAAACTTGGAGAAATGAAAAAGGGTGAAATAAGAGATATGGACAAGTTTAATAGGGATTGGAGGGTAATCAATTGCGGCTTAAAAACCTCAGCTTTGGCCGGCTAAGAACTTGCTGTATTCAACTGGATGTTTAAGAGAATTTAAGTACCTTTATCTGCACTTTTTTCAAAAAATACAGTATTTAAATTGATTTTAACTGTGTTGCAGGAATATTAACTGAACTGGAAGTTAGTCAGTGTTTGCTGAATTTTGTTATTTGCTAGTAATTACAGGTGTGGGGTAGCCACATTCTTTGATTTCCTGTCCTTGCCTATTTAAGTGGTACAGTGTGAAATATTTTCTGCTTAAAAACTTCAGCTTTGGCCGGCTAAGAACTTGCTGTATTCAACTGGACGTATAAGAGAATTTAAGTACCTTTATCTGCACTTTTTTCAAAAAATACAGTATTTAAATTGATTTTAACTGTGTTGCAGGAATACTAACTGAACTGGAAGTTAGTCAGTGTTTGCTGAATTTTGTTATTTGCTAGTAATTACAGGTGTGGGGTAGCCACATTCTTTGATTTCCTGTCCTTGCCTATTTAAGTGGTACAGTGTGAAATATTTTCTGCTTAAAAACCTCAGCTTTGGCCGGCTAAGAACTTGCTGTATTCAACTGCTCGTATAAGAGAATTTAAGTACTTTTATCTGCACTTTTTAAAAAAAAAAAATACAGTATTTAAATTGATTTTAACTGTGTTGCAGGAATATTAACTGAACTGGAAGTTTTGACTCTGCTCTTCAGTTAGTCCCACCCACCCTCCTTGTTTTTGTTTTGGTGTTAATCTTAGTGGCCTTGAAACTGCCCGCCCCTCTTGTAAATTTGTGTTTGGATACACCTTCTGGGCCCATCTCATCTGCTCACTCAATTGAGTGCAGTGAGATCATATTCTGATTTCAGGCACTCCTACTGTGTACAAAGAGAGCATCTGGGAAACAGAAAAAAAAAATAAGCTGGTTTCCTGCCTTTCCTATTAAGTGGTATAGACTATTTGTAGGCTTCTGAGCCCCCAAGCCCTTCTGTGTTGGAGGGAAGCCTTCTAGCTTAGTTTTTTTTTCTTATAACTAGCCAGTTTTCTAGTTTCAGCACTCAAATCTGTTTCTTTGATCTCAGCACTTGTTCAGAAAAAAAAAAAAAATTCATCTGCTTTTACTGTACTTGTGTTTCTACCTACTTTATTTTACTTTTGCATCATCTTAAAAGTACTCAATTGTATTTATTACTGCTTGGTGTAACTCATTCTAAGCCTTTTGGTTTAAACACTTGGGCTTGGACCAGTTGTTTTGCACTGAGAGGGTTTGTGGTCTGCACTGTAGTGGCAGAACAGGTAGCTTACATCCTTCTAGGTTGGGAAATGCTGATTGAGGGCTCAGTGTCTGTTATTCTAAAAGTGTATTAATTCTGGTTTAAGCACTTGGGCTTTCAGGCCAGTTATTTTACATTAAGAGGGTTCGTGGTCTGCACTCTTGTGGGAGGAGAGGCTGGACTCTGCCCTTCTGAGCTGGGAATTTCTGGTTAAAGGCTTATAGTGCGTGCATATCTGAACTGCTTCATACTGAAGTTGGTGCCTTGTTTGCTGTGGCATAGACTGGATTCGGGCCTGCTGGATCTAGCTTTGTTTGTGTAACTTGAGCACTAATCCAGGCATTCTCTAAAGTATTCAATTGTATTTATTACTGCTTGGTAGTAACTTGATTAAAGTGTAGCTATCATTCTAAGTCTTTTGGATTAAGCACTTGGGCTTCAGACCAGTTGTTTTACATTAGGAAGGTTTGTGGCATGCACTGTGGTGGCAGGACAGGTAGCTTTCATCCTTCTAAGTTGGGAACTGCTGATTGAGAGCCCAGTGTCTGTTATTCTTAAAGTGTATTAGTTCTGGTTTAAGCACTTGGGCTTCAGGCCAGTTATTTTACATTAAGAAGGTTCGTGGTCTGCACTCTTGTGGGAGAAGAGGCTGGTCTCTGCCCTTCTGAGCTGGGAATTTCTGGTTAAAGGTTTATAGTGCCTGAATATTTGAACTGTATCTTACTGAAATTGGTACACCTTGTTTGCTGTAGCATAGACTAGATCCAGGCCTGCTGAATCTAGCTTTGTTTATATGCTTGTTGTTTGTTTGCTTGTTATTTCCTGAACGCTAATTCCACCTAATACGCAGATTCTCAGCGCTTCTGTGGATCACTAGTGATATCTGCATTGCTTACTGTACTTATTTCCTTGTTTCACTTGAAAGAAAGTTACTGTTTGTCATTTTTGCATTTAAGTTACCTGTAATACATTGCACTTAAGTTACCTGGCACTTGCTCACTAAAGCAATTATATAAGTCAGCACTAAAAATTAAAAGCACTACACCCTCACTCCCCACTGGCCCTTGTTTTCAATTTTTAAGGAATTCCCAATATTATTCTAGCATGTCCAAAGGTCAGTTGTCAATCTCCTCTCGGTCCAGCTGGTGAATCTGGGAATCTTGAGGCAATGTTACAACTGCCTCATGTACACAGACAACCCTCTCCTCCTCCCAACAAATTCCAACACATGTGAGAGATGCAACCATATAGCCAAACTGGAGGCTAAGCTCTCTCAACTCAGTACTGGCATAACCAGTCAGGAGGAGAAGGAAACCACACTCACTACAATTCCAGTCTCACATAGACCTACCACGACAGCAAACCAAACACATAATCACACAAAACATACTGAGGCTCTAAATAAACATCTGCCTAAGCAGCAGAGACCTCCAAAGCAGACACCCAAGCAACCGCTACCCCAAAACAAAACACGTGCAACACATATCTCACAAAGCCAGTGTGCCGAACAGTCACAGCCCTTAAGACTAAACAACACACCTGATACACTTGTAATAGGTGACTCTATCGTCAGGCACACTGACGTCCCGCTCACCAGGCTGAACAAGGAGAGGGTCACGGTGAGCAGCCTGTCAGGATCCGCCACATAACACAAGCACTCAGGTCACTCCAAGGCAAGTACAAATATGACTCAGTCATTGTCCATGCTGGTGTGAATGATCTGAGACGCACCTCCCTGGACTACATGAAAAGAGACATAAAGGAGCTCCCTGAGCATGTAGCCCAGCGCGGGATGACCCTGACCTTGAGTAGCATCTTACCCTCACCAAGAATGATGCCACAATATGAAGACAAGATGATCAATTTCAACAATTGGCTTAAGTACTGGTGTCATTCAAAGGGGATCCAATGCCTGTCAGCTTGGGATGATATGCTCGACAAGCCACAATGCTTCGCTAGGGATGGCTTGCACCTGTCACCCTGGGCTTTCGCATATTGGCAAAGGCTCTTGCTACCCCATAGTGCCTTTTTTAGGCAAGGCTCAAAAGATAAACCCACCTCCATAGGTATCACAAGGGATAAGAAACTAAGAGTAATGCTACTCAACGCCAGAAGTCTAAACCTCAAGATGCATGCACTCGAAACTCTCCTTAGCATGGAGAACATCGATATCTGTGCAGTAACAGAAACCTGGTTCAGGGCTCCCGAGAGCACCCCAGCACTACCAGGTTATACCTCATACCATGCTTTTCGGCCCCAAAACTTGGACCGAACCACAAAAGGAGGGGGAGTATCGATATTCAAAGATACTCATCACTCATCAGACCAATGATTGAGTACAATGCCCCATTCGGAATGTATCTGACCCGACACTTGCAGCAGCTGGAGAGGCCACAAAAGTTCCGCACCAAAAGGATAAAGGGTCTGTTTAACATTCTGTTTAACAGCATATTAAAACTTCAAAAGAGACCACAGCTCTCTCTGTTCTGAGTCAGGCAGAATTTTTCCCCTCCCTCCCACCCATTTAAGTTGTCTTGTTAAATACCACTGTCTTTCTAGTTGCCCGCCTCTTATGTTAATCTGACCATATATCTCATTTCTCTCTACTTTCACTGGCTTATGTGAGTAATCACAAAACTATCACTTTTGAAATCCCACCCCTTCAATTATTTAAATTTATTGGCCATCCTACAGTATTTCATAGTACCAAAATACAAAAGTAACCACCCCTTTCAGTCCATCTTGCTGTTTTAAAAATCGTAACTCTCAACTAAACCTTAACTTTTTAAACAGGTAAAACTCAAGTTACCTACTTTCATATCTAACTTCTCTAGTGCACACTGCAGAGTGCATTCTTTTCAATCTTACCTTTAAGCATCCCTGTTACTAGCACTTTCTCTAATACCTAAAAAGATCATCTCTACTTGACGCCAAGTAGACTTTTCTCTATCTGTTAAACCTAGCACTTGCTCCTACAGTACTTATTACCTTGATACGCACTCTTATAGATAGCACCCCAAAAGGCAAACCCCACTTCTCGGTCACCACGTCCCCGGAATCTCTTTTAAAGTTTTTGTCTAGTCCTTCTAGCATGTCGAGGATCAGTTGCTAGTGTCCTCTCCTGCTCAGCTGGTGAACCTGGGAATATTGAGGCAATGTTACAATTGCCTCATGTACACAGACAACCCTCCTCCTCCCACAAAACACAAATACATGCGAGAGATGCAACTATACGGCCAAACTGGAGGCTGAGCTCTCTCAACATAGGACTGGCAAGACCAGTCAGGAGGAGAAGGTTACCACACACACTATAGACCCAGTCTCACATAGTACCATCACAACCTCAAATCATACACATAAACACACAAAGACATACTCGGCGGCTCTGATCAAAATCTACCAAAACAGCAGAGGCCACCAAAGCAGACACCCAAACAACCACCACCTCAGAACACAACACCTGCAACACATAGACCTCACAGTCAGAGTGTCAAACAGTCACAGCCCTTAAGGCCAAACACAATGCCAGACACACTAGTCATTGGTGACTCCATAGTCAGACACACTGGCGTCCCGCTCACCAGACTGAGTAAGGAGAAGGTCACAGTAAGCTGCCTGTCGGGCGCTAGAATCCGCCACATAACGCAAGCACTCAGGTCTCTCAACAGCAGGTACAAATATGACTCAGTCATTGTCCACGCTGGTGTAAGCGACCTGAGGCGTACCTCCTTGGACTACATGAAAAGAGACATTGAGGAGCTCTCTGATTATGTAGCCCAGGCAGGTATGACCCTGACCTTGAGCAGTATCCTACCTTCACCAAGAATGATGCCACAATACAGAGATAAGATGATCAGCTTTAACAATTGGCTTAAACTCTGGTGTCATTCAAAGGGGATCCAATGTCTGTCTGCCTGGGATGACATGCTGGACAAGCCACGCTGCCAAGGGGGCTTGCACCTGTCACCCTGGGATTCGGATATTGGCAAAGGCTCTTGCCACCCCCATAGTGCCTTTTTTAGGCAAGGCTCAAATTCTAAACCTACCACCCTAGAACACAAAAAAGGAAAAAAACTAAGGGTAATGCTGCTCAATGCCAGAAGTCTAAATCTCAAAATGCACGCACTCGAGGCCCTTCTCAGTATGGAGAACATCGATGTCTGTGCAGTGACAGAAACCTGGTTCAAGGCTCCTGAGAGCACCCCAGCACTATCAGGTTTTACCTCTTATCATGCGTTCCGGCCCCAAAATCCAGACAATACCAAGAAAGGAGGGGGGGTATCCATATTCATCAAAGACACCCACACCTCAAGACTGGTGGCAACGCGATGCATCGGAGACCATCCAGGTGCAATTAACCATAGGCAAGACTGCTCTGCAAATTGTAGCATGTTACAGGCCACCCTCACAAACTCAGGAACCTCACATGGCCTTCCTGAAAACACTAGAGGGGATAAATGTATCACCAAACACCATCATACTAGGTGACTTCAATTACCCTAATATAGACTGGGAACACTACTCAAGCCCAAACACCCTAGCCCAAAAGTTCCTGGAATTCATAAACTCAAATGCCATGGAACAACTAGTCACCATCCCACAAGAGGAGAAAACATACTTGATCTCATCATCACGAACATGGGAGCACAATGTTCAACACGAAGTATACCCCTCACTGGTGAGATCAGATCACAAACTAATCTCGCTGGAGGTCCTCATCCCACCCCACCTGAAATAAAAAAGACCACAGTAAAGAACTTCGAAAGCCGACTTCACACTTCTAAAGACTAGTGTGGTCTCCTTTAAGGCCCCGAGCCGACGGAAAACAGTACTCAAGCCGCTGAATCACTTACAAATGCCTTCTACCAGCACCTGCAGGACTGCATGGATAAGGCAATCCCAAGCAAAACAAAGACTCTTTGTACCAAAGGCAAGCGTCCACTCTGGTGGACCCCAGCCATAAACAAACTCTACAACAAAAGGAGGAAGCTACTACAAGATAGAGCAAAATCCTTAAAAGGTAAGACACCCTTGATCACTATAAGTAAAAAACTAAGAGCTCTCATAAAATCATCCAAAGCAAATTTTGAGAGAAAAATAGCTAAAGACTCTAAAGACAATCATAAGGCCTTCTTTAGCTATGTTAGAAACCTGGGAGGAAACTCCCAGATATGCTCAGAACTAGTTCAAAATGATGTGAAGATTACTGATACTACAGACATTGCCAACATACTGGCTGACAGGTTCAGTGCAAACTTCTCCCCCCTCCCAAAAGGAGAGATATCTATACCAAGCGATTGCAGCCCCTCAAACATCTCCAACCCAAGTGAGAACTGCTCTCTCCAAAGCAAAAACACAGCATCCATGGGACCTGATGGTGTCCCCGGCTGTGTGCTCCACGAACTCAACGAGGAATTAAACCCACAGCTAGGACAGCTGTTTAATCATAGTCTTACCTCTGGATCATTACTCCAGGGGTGGCGCACTGCAACTGTGGTCCCACTTCACAAAGGCGGTGCCTCCACCGACCCTGGAAATTACCGGCCCATTAGCTTGACAAGCCTTATCTGCAAAGCCATGGAGAGGATCATAATGGACCTCATAAATAAAGACATAGGGAATTTGCAGACTTTGGATCCATCCCAGTTTGGCTTTGTCAAAGGCAGATCATGCCTTCTAAACTTGGTTGACTTTTTCGAAACAGTCACCAAAGCCATTGATGAGGGAAAGGCAGTCCATACAGCCTACCTCGATCTGGCGAAGGCCTTTGATACAATACCCACTCGGGTATCATTGAAAAACTCATCAGCTTAAATGTTAACCCATACATCACAAGATGGGTTGCAAACTGGCTGAGTGACAGAACCCACAGGGTCAGAGTTGCTGGCGCCATGTCAGACTCAAAGCCTGTCACAAGTGGTGTACCACAGGGCTCAGTCCTGGGCCCACTCTTGTTTGGCATCTACTTTTCCAGTACAAGCAAACACAGGAGGGTTATGGCTGACAAAGTTTGCAGATGACTGCAAACTGGGCGCCATAGTAGAAAACACATCTGACACAGATATCCTTCAGAAGGGTCTCACAGAAGGAGATAACTGGTGCCAGAGCCATGGCCTAAAGTTAAATGCCAAAAAATGCATAGTCATACCCTTCGGGAAAAACAAGGTTACCCCTAGCTACCAAATAGGTGGCAATCCACTGAGTACAGAAGAAGTTATCAGGGACCTGGGGACCCAGGTTGATAGTAGTCTGTCATTCGACACCCATGTAGCTAAAGTAGTTAGGAAGACCTTCTACAGTGCCCACCTTATCATGAAGGGATTCTCATCTAGATCAAGGGAGGTCATAGTCTCCCTATACTCATCACTCATCAGACCAATGATTGAGTACAATGCCCCATTCGAATGTATCTGACCCGACACTTGCAGCAGCTGGAGAGGCCACAAAGTTCCTCACCAAAAGGATAAAGGGTCTCAAACATCTGTCCTATGCTGCCCGACTGAAAGAACTCCAGCTCTATTCAGTCGCTACTTGCTCAGAGGTGACCTTTGCCTAACATACAAGGCCATGTCAAACCCAGATTTGATGAATATGCTTCACCTCAAAAATCTAGATCCGTCAGAGCCACAAGGGCGGAGACTTAAACCTCGACACGGCTATTAATAGGACGTGCTGGAGGGATAGATTCATCACCCAAAGACTCCTATGCTGTGGAATAAAATCCCGGTATATGTGAGGCAGAGCACCTCGCTGGCCTTGTTCAAGAGAAATCTTGACCAATGGATGGGAGATCGCAGATATACCCCAGGGATTACCTCAGTGTCACTGCTCAACAGAGGCACAGCAAAATAATGGGTATAGTTCCCCATACTAAAGGGGTGGCGTAAGCCACAAAACTATGGGCTAGGCTTGTAAATGCCCTCGGGCAGATAGCCTAGTATGAACCTATGAACCTATACCCACACCTCCAGATTGGTGGCAAAGCACAAAGCATCAGAGACTATCCATGTGCAACTAACAGTGGGTAAAACTGTATTCCAGTTTATAGCCTGCTACAGACCACCCTCCCAAACCCAGGAACCCCACTCAGCCTTCCTGAGAACACTGGAAAATATGAAGGTCTCTCCAAACACCTTTATATTGGGCGACTTCAGCTACCCAAACATAGACTGGGAGCATTACTATAGCTCCAACACCCTAGCCCAAAGGTTCCTAGAATTTATAAACTCAAATGCTATGGAACAACTTGTTACCACTCCCACAAGAGGGGAAAACATACTGGACCTGATCATCACCAACATGGGGACTCTATGCTCCAGACCAGAAGTGTATCCCTCACTGGTAAGATCAGACCATAAACTAATCTCACTGGATATTCACATCTCGACCCCACCCCCTGCCCAGAAAACCACAGTGAAAAACTTCTCTAAAGCAAATTTCACACTCCTCAAAACCGAGGTGGAATCCTTCAAAGCCCCCTGTGGAAAATACGCCCAGACCGCAGAATCCTTTATAAAAGCATTCTATGAACACCTTCAGGAATGCATGGATCATGATCCCAAATAAAACCAAGACCCAATCCTCCAAAGGCAGGCGTCCTGTCTGGTGGACCCCAGCCATAAACAAACTATACAATAGAAGGAAGAAGCTACTACATGATAGAGCAAAATCCCAAAAGGAAAGGCATCACTGATCAGTATTAGCAAAAACTACGGGCACTCATAAAATTGTCTAAGGCCAGCTTCGAGAGAAAAATTGCACAGGACACTAAGGATAATCACAAGGCTTTCTTTAGTTATGTTAGGAACCTGGGTGGTAATTCCCAGATATGCTCAGAATTAGTCCAAAATGACAAAAAAATACACTGAACCCACAGACATTGCCAACATCCTAGCTGACAGGTTCAACGCAAACTTCTCCCCCCACTCCCCACCAAAAGGGCAAATATCTATCCCAGCAGAGTGCTGCCCCCCTGACATCTCAGATGCTCAGGTAAGAACCGCCCTCTCCAAAGCAAAAAACACAGCATCAATGGGACCAGACGGTGTCCCGGGCTGCGTCCTACATGAACTCCAAGAAGAGCTAAACCCAAACATAAAAAGTACAGTTTTGTACCTACCATAAATGTAGATGTTCGAAGATCCACATTGCTGCAGTCCTTACACTTGGGTAGTCCGCTGTCCTCGGTCGGCCCGAATATCAAAGTATAAGGCTGACGTCGGTCAAGGCGCATTAGACTGACATCAGGACGTCAGGGTACAAATGCGCATGACCGACGTCATATCCTCAGTCTTTTCTTGCCCCAGATGTCAGAAGACCCTAACAAGAAAGGTCAAAACCCAAAGACAACAAAACCAACAACCAACCATCCTAGCACTAATAATATGTACAATATATACAATATACATAATATTTACAATCCAACCCACACAACCGCCTCTAACCACAGGGGAAGGAGGGAGGGATTGGACTGCAGCAATGTGGATCTTCGAACATCTACATTTATGGTAGGTATAAAACTGTACTATGTTCTTCATCTCACATTGCTGCAGTCCTTACACTTGGGTAGAATCCCAAAGCAGAGGTAAGGGAGGCTGTCACAACTATAAAGAAGCAGGAGCTGCCAAAATGCCCTGTAAAATAGCAGTGGCAAAACCAGCCCTAGATTTAGAGTAAAGTGGAAGGTGATAATGCTTAGAGAAAGTATGCACAGAACTCCAAGTAGCTGCCTCCAAGATATCTTTAGTTGCCACCCCTTAAAAAGCTGTTGAAGTGGCAGTAGCCCTAGTGGAATGAGGCCTAATCCCAGCTGGAACCTCCTTGCCATGATGGGAATAACAGAAAGCAATGCAAAACCCAATCCACTTTGAAATAGTTTGTTTTGACACAGGCTTGCCCTGAGAACTCAAAGCAAAAGAAACAAATAACTGCTGAGACTGCCTGAACCTTTTAGTTCTGCTCAAATAATATCGCAACTGCCTGTGTATATCCAAAGTGTGCAAAATCTTTTCCCCTTTATTTTGGGGGTTTAAATAAAAGGTAGGCAAATGAATAGTTTGGTTTAAAGACACACTAGAAACCACTTTAGGCATAAAGGAAGGATTAGTACGCAAAGATACCCTATCCTTATGGAAAATTAAGAAAGGCTCAACTGCCACAAGGGCCTGTAATTCAGAAACCCTTCTCGCAGAGGTAATGGCTAACAAAAAAGCAGTCTTCCATGATAAATATTTCAACTCAGCAGTAGCTGCAGGCTCAAAAGGTTGTAGAGTGAGTTTCTCCAACACAAAATTGAGATCCCAAGCAGGAGTAGGAGCTCTCCGTGGGGGTCTTATATTCTTTGCCCCTCTAAGGAATTGCTTAAACAAAGGATGAGAAAACAATGGTGGGTCACAATCATAGTGAGCAGAAATTGCTACAGCATGAATCTTAATAGAAGAGAAGGACAAACCTTTGTCCAGTAACTCAGTAAGATATTGAAGAGCCACACTTAAATTAGGCTTAGAAACATCAAATGCTTTTGCTGCACTCCAAAATAAAAATCTCTTCCATTTATCTCATGTACACTTTCCTTGTACTAGGCCTTCTGGCTTCCAAAATAACATTCAAAACTTGCTGTGGAAGCTGAAACCCCTCAGGGTTTAAAACAGAATATGCCAGGCTGTCAGGTGAAGAGAGTGAAGTTTGACATTGAGTAAATGACTGTTCTCCTGAGTCAGCAGGTGTGGAATCGAAGGTAAAGGCCATGGAGGCTCCCTGCCAGACTTCTCAGTAGTGGGTACCAATGCTGTCGAGGCCAATCTGGAGCTATTAAAATCATCTTTGGCTTGTCCTGTCTGACCTTCAGAAGTACCTTTGGGAGGAGAGGCAGAGGTGGAAAGGCATACACATGAAGATTGCTCCAACAGAATGAAAGAGCATCCACTTTCCAAGCTGTGGGATGAAAACTTTTTGTGCAAAACTTTGGCAGCTGGTAGTTTAGTGGAGAAGCGAACAGATCTATGTCTGGAGTTCCCCATGACACTGTCAATTTCTGAAATACATGAGGATCCAATTTCCACTCGTGGGGATCCATAATTTGTCTGCTCAACACATCTGCTAAGGAGTTCTGTGCTCCGGCAGAAACCTTGCCTGAAGATTTAGCTGTAAACTGAGAGCAGTCTCCCACAAAATCATTGCTTGTCTGCACAGAGGATAAGAATGTGTTCCCCCTTGCTTGTTGATGTACCACATGACAGTTGTGTTGTCTGTTAGAATCAACACCTGCCCTGGAAGAAGTAAATCCTTGAAAGCTATTAATGCAAACTGGACTGCTAACATCTCCTTCAGGTTGATATGTAGATGTAGAAGTCTGGCAGGCCACGTGTCTTGTATCCACTTTCCATTTAGATGAGCTCCCCAAGCTTTGTCTGAGGCATCTGTCGTTAGAATCTGACTTGCCTCTGGCCGGGTCACAGAGAGTCCCTTGTTTAGGTGACATTCCTGAGCCCACCACAAAAATTCCTTTTGAATGCAAGGTATTATCTGAATGACAGTGTCCAAATCTTGGCAGTGCTGTGTCCATACATTTTTGAGATACCATTGCAGCTTCCTCATATGCAGTTTGGCATTGGGAAGCACCAGAATACAAGATGTCATGAACCCCAAGGCTTGAAGGACTGTCCTTGCAGTCAGCCTGGACTGATGAGACAATTGATGGAAGTAAAGAGAAAGATTCTTTTGTTTGTCCGGGGTCAAAAAGGCCATCTGGGATGCTGTATTCAGTCTCACACCCAGAAAGCACATGTCCTGAGAGGGTACTAGACTGGACTTTATTTCGTTCACAGAATACCCCAGGCATCTTAGCACTGCTATCACATAGTGTAGATGATGAAGAAGTTCTTCTTTTCCTTGAGCCAGAATCAGACAATCGTCCAAATAAGGATACATCTGTATTCCTCTTAGTCTGAAGAAAGCTATCACTGGAGCCAGAACCTTCGTGAATACTCTGGGCGCAGTAGATAAGCCAAAGGGCAATGCAGAGAACTGATAATGAGAAGTCCCAGCCCGGAAACGTAGATACTTCCTTCAACTTAGCCTGATAGGAACATGAAGGTAAGCCTCCTTGAGATCCAGAGTCACCATCCAATGATCTTTGCCCAGCAGAGGTAAAAGCTGTTGTAACGTCAACATTTTGAACTTGGGAATGTCCAGATAAGTGTTGAGGATAGATAAATCCAAAATTGGTCTCCACGTGTTCCCCTTCTTTGGTACTAGGAACAGGCGAGAATAAAATCCTAGGCCCACTTCTGACAGAGGGACCGGCTGAATGGCTATTTGGAGCAGCAGAGAAATCTGTTTGTGAGCCTCTATTCTTTGCTGAGGAGGACGTCTGGCATGCCTTTGAAGGAGGTAAGGTATGGAAATAAAACCTGTAACCTTGGTGTATGATATCCAACACCCATCTGTCTTGGGTAATTAAACTCCAATTTTCTTTGAAAAGTGCCAACCTTCCTCCCAAAGGTGCTGCCAGTCGAGAAGACTCTGGCAGCTGAAAAGGTAGGTGATTGGGTCTGTTTGGGAAAGGACTGACCCTGCCCTCACCAAGACTGTGCAGGTGAACTCCTGTCCTAGGCCTGAAAGAGCCCTGAGCTCTGCCCCTACCCGTCTAGACCTGCCCCTAGACTGGGAATCATAAGAAGGATACGTCCACCCTTTAGTAGGCCAATTTCTGCTAAACTTCGGAGGCTGAACCTGCAAAAAATCTTTAACAGTCTGCATAGACTTAGCCTTGTCTTCCATTTTCTTTAAGACTGCCTCAACAGGTGAACCAAATAACACATCAGATTGTAAAGGAGCATCCAAAATCCTTGTCTTAACATGGTCAGATAAATTCTGATCCCTCAGCCAGGCGTGCCTGCGAAGAACTGACCCAGTGGCAGCCACCCTAGACGAGGCCTGTACAGCATCAAAAAGTACAGTTTTGTACCTACCATAAATGTAGATGTTCGAGGATTCCCTTGCTGCAGTCCTGACTATTGGGTATAGTCCGCGTCCCAGTCGGCCCGAATACCAGAGTATAAGGCTGACGTCGGTCATGGCGCCTTAGACTGACGTCAGTACGTCAGGGTACTAATGCGCATGACCGACGTCATTTCCTCAGTCTTTTCTTGCCCCAGATGTCAGAAGACCCAAAAAGACAAGTCCCAAAAACAACCTGCACCAATAAACATGTACAATATATACAGTAATATATATACAAAAAATATAAGCATGTAAAGGCACCTACACCACCACCCTGAAACACAGAGGGGAAGGAGGGAGGGTAAATTGGACTGCAGCAAGGGAATCCTCGAACATCTACATTTATGGTAGGTACAAAACTGTACTATGTTCTTCGTCTTCCCTTGCTGCAGTCCTGACTATTGGGTAGAATCCCAAAGCATAGGTAAGGGAGGCTGGCAAATTATAAAGTAGCAGGAGCTGACAACATGCCTTGTAAAACAGCTGTGGCAAAACCAGCTCTAGACTTAGAGTATATAGGCAGGTGATAATGCCTAGAGAAAGTATGCACTGAACTCCAAGTAGCTGCTTCCAGAATATCCTTAGTTGCCACGGCCCTTAGAAATGCTGTTGAAGTGGCAGTAGCCCTAGTGGAATGAGGCCTAATCCCAGCTGGAACCTCTTTGCCATGATGGGAATAACAAAATGCAATGCAAAAGCCAATCCACCTAGAAATAGTTTGTTTTGACACAGGTTTGCCCTGTGAACTTAAAGCAAAAGAAACAAGTAACTGCTGAGACTGCCTAAAATCTTTAGTCCTGCTCAAATAATAACGCAATTGCCTGTGTACATCTAAAGTGTGCAAAATCTTTTCCCCTTTATTTTGAGGATCTGCAAAAACGTAGGCAAATGAATAGTTTGGTTTAAAGCCACACTAGAAACCACCTTAGGCATAAAGGAAGGATTAGTGCGTAATGATACCCTGTCCTTATGGAAAATCAAAAGGGCTCTACTGCCATAAGGGCCTGCAACTCAGACACCCTTCTTGCAGAAGTAATAGCCAACAGAAAAGCCGTCTTCCATGACAAATATTTCAATTCAGCAGTAGCTGCCGGCTCAAAAGGTTGTAGAGTAAGTTTTTCCAACACAAAATTGAGATCCCAAGCAGGAGTAGGAGCTCTACGTGGGGTCTTATATTCTTTGCCCCTCTAAGAAACTGCTTGAACAAAGGATGCGAAAACAAAGGTGGGTCACAATCATAGTGAGCTGAAAATGCTGCAGCATGAATCTTTATGGAAGAGAAAGACAAACCTTTGTCCAATAACTCAGTAAGATATTGAAGAGCCACACTCAAATTAGGCTCTGAAATCTCCAAATTCTTTGCTGTACACCAAAATAAAAATCTCTTCCATTTTTCTGCGTACACTCTCCTAGTACTAGGCCTTCTAGCTTCCATAATCACATTTAAAACTTGTTGAGGAAGCTGAGACCTTCCATGTTTCAACACAGAATATGCCAAGCTGTGAGATGGAGAGATTGAAGCTTGACATTGAGCAGATGACCGTCCTTCTGAGATAACAGATGAGGAATCAGAGGTAAAGGCCATGGAGGCTTCTTTACAAGACTCCTTAGAAGTGGGTACCAGTGTTGCCGAGGCCAATCTGGAGCTATCAAAATCATCCTTGGCCTGTCCTGTCTGACCTTTAGTAATACCTTTGGAAGAAGAGGTAGAGGTGGAAAAGCATAGACATGAAGGTTTTTCCAACTGAAAGACAGAGCATCCACTTTCCAAGCTGTGTGATGAAACCCCTTTGTGCAATACTTTGGCAGCTGGTGGTTTAGTGGAGAAGCGAACAGATCTATGTCTGGAGTTCCCCATGACACTGTCAATTTCTGAAATACATGAAGATCCAGTTTCCACTGTGGGGATCCATGATTTGTCTGCTTAATACATCTGCTAGGGAGTTCTGTGCTCCTGGCAGAAACCTTGCCTGAAGAGTCAGTTGCAGGCTTAACGCAGTCTCCCATAAAATCATTGCTTGCCTGCATAGAGGATAAGAATGTGTTCCCCCTTGCTTGTTGATGTACCACATGACAGTTGTGTTGTCTGTCAGAATCAACACCTGCCCTGGAAGAAGTAACTCCTTGAACGCCATCAATGCAAACTGGACTGCTAACATCTCCTTCATGTTGATATGTAGATGCTGTAGTCTGGCAGGCCACTTGTCTTGTATCCACTTTCCATTTAGATGAGCTCCCCAAGCAGTGTCCGAGGCATCTGTCGTTAAAATCTGACTCGCCTCTGGCCGGGTCACAGAGAGTCCCTTGTTTAGGTGACATTCCTGAGCCCACCACAAGAATTCCTTTTGAAGGCAAGGTATTATTTGAATGACAGTGTCCAAATCTTGGCAGTGCTGTGTCCATACATTTTGAGATACCATTGCAGCTTCCTCATATGCAGTTTGGCATTGGGAAGCACCAGAATACAAGATGCCATGAACCCTAATGCTTGAAGGACTGTCCTTGCAGTCAGCACGGACTGATGAGATAGTTGATGGAAGTAAAGTGACAGACTCTTTTGTTTGTCCGGGGTTAAAAGGCCATCTGGGCTGCTGTATTCAGTCTCACACCCAGAAAGCACATGTCTTGAGAGGGTACTAGACTGGACTTTATTTCGCTCACAGAATACCCTAGGCATCTTAGCACTGCTATGACATATTCCAGATGCTGTAGAAGGTGTTCTTTTCTTGAGCCAGAATCAGGCAGTCGTCCAAGTAAGGATAAATTTGAATGCCTTGAAGCCTGAAGTAAGCTATCACTGGAGCCAGAACCTTTGTGAATACTCTGGGCGCAGTAGATAAGCCAAAGGGCAATGCAGAGAACTGATAATGAAAATCTCCAGTTCGAAACCGCAGATACTTTCTGCAACTTAGCCTTATGGGCACATGAAGGTAAGCTTCCTTGAGATCCAAAGTTACCATCCAGTGATCCTTGCCCAGCAGAGGTAACAGTTGCTGTAACGTCAACATCTTGAACTTGGGAATGTCCAGATAAGTGTTGAGGATAGATAAATCCAAAATTGGTCTCCACGTGTTCCCCTTCTTTGGTACTAGGAACAGGCGAGAATAAAATCCGAAGCCCCTTTCTGACACAGGGACTGGCTGAATAGCCCCTATCTGGAGTAACTGAGAAACTTGCTTGAGAGCCTCTTTTCTTTGTGGAGGAGGAACATCTGGCATGCCTTTGAAAGGGGGCATTGTGTGGAAATAAAATCTGTACCCTTGATGAATGATATCCAGCACCCATCTGTCTTGAGTGATTAAATCCCAATTTTCTTTGAAAAGAGACAATCTTCCTCCCAAAGGAGCTGCCAGACGAGAGTCCACTGGCAGCTGAAAAGGCAGGTCATTGGTTCTGCTTACGAAAGGACTGACCCCTACCCTCACCAGAAATCTGAGCAGGTGAACTGTCTGATCTAGGCCTAAACGAACCTTGAGCCCTGCCCCTACCACGTCTAGATCTACCCCTAGACTGGGAACCATAAGCAGGATATGTCCACCCCTTAGCAGGCCAATTTCTACTAAACTTCGGAGGTTGCACCTGCAAAAAATCTTTAACAGTCTGCATAGACTTAGCTTTGTCCTCCATTTTCTTTAACACTGCTTCCACAGGCGGTCCAAACAACACATCAGACTGTAAAGGAGCATCCAAAATCCTGGTCTTAACATGCTCAGCTAAATTCTGATCCTTCAACCATGCATGTCTGCGAAGAACAGAACTAGTAGCAGCCACCCTCGAGGAGGCCTGAACAGCATCAAAACCACACTGCAAAGAATGCTTACCCACTTGTTCAGACACATGAACCAAATCCAGCAATTCTTTACACTCAATACCTTCCGCCAAAGCATCCACCTTAGATTTCAATTGTGAAAGGAGATAATTCTGATATTTCAGCATATGAAATTGACAATTCAACGCCCTCATGGCTAGAGTGGAAGAAGTATATACTTTCTTACCCCACCTATCCAAAGCCCTTGCCTCTTTATCAGAGGGTACAGGATTTTTAACAACAGAAGCTTTAACACCTTTAGGCCCCTGAGAAACAGTTTCTGGGTCCGCCCTGGGACTCTTAAACAAATACTTATGAGCTTCGGGCACCCTATAATACCTATCAGGCTTAACAGGAGCAGGAGGCAAGGAATCAGGGTTCAGAGAAGCCTCTGCAAAAACATCCTCCACCACATTCAACACAGGAGGAATAGCTAAGGGCCTATGCTGAGGCAAAACAAGAATTCCCTAAGCCTTTTCTGGAGTCAGAGTAATCTTGGCCTTCCCATTTAAAGTGCTCCCTCATGGAGTGAAGAGTCTCTGAAAATGAAAAATCCTCAGGAGGAGAAGCTGAAGGAGTGGAATCATCCACATCAGAATCAGAATAAGCAGGAAACTCTTGCAAGTCTTCCACAGAAGACTCTGAAGCCTGTGAACACTGTTCAAAACTATCAAACTCCTGTTCCACCCTAGGCCTCTTATCAGGTGTGGGCATAGAACCTCTAATCAGAGTAATCAAATCTTCAGCCATTTTAAGCATATGTTTCTTAGGCACAGAGCCCGAAATGCTAGGAGAAGCCCCTACAGAAGCTGAACTTGGCCTTCCTCTAAAAGAAGCTCTGGAAACAGAAGGAGAGGCCCTAACTACCTTGGGAAGAGAGGGAAGAACAGTTACCTGAGAAGCCCCTCAGCCTGGCCCACCTCCTGAGAGGGCACAACCCGTTACAGTAAAATATCTGCCTGGGACCCCCTAGAGACTCCCGGCCAAACCCCTGGCTCCCTGAGCCTTCTAAAGGACCGGCGTCCGGGACTGCCGGTTCCTCACCCCTAGATTTCACTGTTTTGTCCTTGCGCTTCTTAGATGAAGCAGGCCGGAGCATCCGGCGGCATAGTATAATTGCAACGCTTCCCAAACACTAACCTAGCACAATCAAGCCTCCTCTTAATAGTGCGCTTATTAAATCTAGCACAAGAGCGGCAACCAACAACGCCGTGCTCAGGCCCTAAACAAGGTATACACAATGTATGATAATCCCTATGCGGTATCTGCTTCCCACAAGAAATACAGTTATTCACTTTTCTGACATCCGGTAATATACTGAGGCAAGAAAAACCAAAATGTTCCCAACGGGTTACTTAGCCAACTCTGTACTCGCTCTGAAACTCCGGTTTCGGAAAATCTCAGAACGCCAACCTGCACTCGCAAAATTGCTTCTGCATCGGACCATGCGGCAAAAAAGACTGAGGAAATGACGTCGGTCATGCGCATTAGTACCCTGACGTACTGACGTCAGTCTAAGGCGCCATGACCGACGTCAGCCTTATACTCTGGTATTCGGGCCGACTGGGACGCGGACTATACCCAATTGTCAGGACTGCAGCAAGGGAAGACGAAGAACATCCACATTGCAAAGAATGCTTACCCACTTGTTCAGAGACATGTACCAAATCCTGTAACTCTTTACAGTCAATACCTTCCGCCAGAGCATCTACCTTAGACTTCAATTGAGACAGTAGATAGTTTTGGTATTTCAACATGTGAAACTGGCAATTTAGAGCCCTCATAGCTAGGGTGGAAGACGTATAAACTTTCTTTCCCCATCTATCCAAAGCCCTAGCCTCTTTATCTGGAGGAACCAGATTTTTAACAACAGAAGCCTTAACACCCTTAGGCCCCTGACTAACAGTTTCTGGGTCCTCCCTAGGACTCTTAAAAAGAAACTTATGAGCTTCAGGCACCCTATAATACCTATCCGGCTTAACAGGAGCAGGAGGCAAGGAATCAGGATTAAGAGAAGCCTCTGCAAACACATCCTCCACAACATCCAGAACAGGAGGTATAGCCAAAGGCCTATGCTGGGGTAAAAACAGAAATTCCCTAAGCCTTTTCCTGGAATCAGAGAAATCCTGACCTTCCCACTTAAAATGCTCCCTCATGGAATGGAGGGTCTCTGAAAGAAAAATCCTCAGGAGGAGAAGCAGAAGGAGTAGAATCATCCACATCAGAATCAGAATAAGGAGAATACTCCTGCAAGTCTTCAGCAAGACTCTGAAACATCTGAAGCCTGCTCAAAACTCCCCAACTCAGGTTCCACCCTAGGCCTCTTATCAGGAGGGGCAAAGAACCCTAATTAAGGTAATCAAATCTTCTGCCATTTTAAGCATATGCTTCTTGGGCACAGATCCTGAAGAACTAGGAGTGACACCAACTGAAGCTAAACCTGGCCTGCCTCTGGGAGAAGCCTTAGAAACAGAAGGCCTAACCACCCTAGGAAGGGAGGGGAGTACAGTAACCAGAGAAGCCCCTTCAGCCTGACTTGCCTCCTGAGAGGCCACATCCTGCAATAACAAGGTCTCCCCCTGGGCCTCCAGAGAAACCTCCGGTGGAACCACCGGCTCCACCGATACCTCTAAAGAACCCGCGTCCGGACGACTCGTCTACCCTGGGCTTAGCTGCTTTATCCTTGCGCTTCTTAGAAGAAGCGGGCGGAGCATCCGACGGCATAGTGTAATTGCACCGCTTCCCAAAGACTAACCTGGCACAATCTAACCTTCTCTTAATAGTGCGCTTATTGAATCTAGCACAAAAGCGACACCCAACAACGTCGTGCTCAGGCCCTAAACAAGGAATACACAAGGTATGATAATCTCTATGCGGTATCTGTTTCCCACAAGAAATACAGTTATTCACTTTTTCTGACATCCGGTAAACCACTGAGGCAAGAAAAAGCAAAATATTCTAACGGGTACTTAGCCAACTTTGACTCGGTCTGAAACTCCGAACTTAAAAAATTTCAGAACGCCGAATGGCACTTGCAACGCTGATTCTGCATCGGACCATGCGGCAAAAAAGACTGAGGATATGACGTCGGTCATGCGCATTTGTACCCTGACGTCCTGATGTCAGTCTAATGCGCCTTGACCGACGTCAGCCTTATACTTTGATATTCGGGCCGACCGAGGACAGCGGACTACCCAAGTGTAAGGACTGCAGCAATGTGAGATGAAGAACATCTACTGTTCAATCTCAGCCTTACTACAGGATATGTGCCCAAAGAGTGGCGTACAGCAACAGTGGTCCCTCTCCATAAAGGTGGTGCCTCAACAGATCCTGGAAACTATCGCCCCATAAGCCTGACTAGCTTGGTCTGCAAAGCTATGGAAAGGATCATCATGGACCTCATAAATAAAGATATTGGGGACCTACAGACACTGGATCCTACCCAGTTCGTCTTTGTTAAGGGTAGATCCTGCCTCTTAAACCTGGTTGATTTCTTTGAAACAGTCACCAAGGCCATTGACGAGGGGAAGGTGGTCCACACAGCCTACCTGGACCTCGCAAAAGCCTTCGATACAATACTCCACTCGGGCATTATAGATAAGCTCACCAGCTTAAATATAAACCCCTATGTCACTAGATGGATTGCAAACTGGCTCAAGGACAGAACCCACATGGTTAGAATTGCTGGAACCATGTCAGACTCCAAACCAGTTACAAGTGGTGTCCCACAAGGCTCAGTCCTGGGACCTCTCTTGTTCGGGTATATATTTCAAGGTACAGGCCAACACGGAAGGACTGTGGCTGACCAAGTTCGCAGATGACTGCAAACTGGGTCCCATAATCGACTCTCCAGCCGACACAAGCATCCTCCAAAAGGGCCTCATAGAAACAAACAACTGGTGCCAGAGCCATGGCCTCAAGCTAAATGCCAAAAAGTGTATAGTCATCCCTTTGGCAAAACAAAGTGCCCACAAATTACCACATAGGTGGTACTCCATTAAGTACAGAAGAAGTAATTAGGGACCTGGGGACCCAAGTTGATAGCAATCTGTCATTTGACAACCACGTGGCCAAAGTGGTTAGAAAAACATTTTATATAGCCCACCTAATCATGAAGGGATTAACATCTAGATCAGGGGAGGTCATCGTGCCTCTTTACTCATCCCTCATCAGGTCCATAATTGAGTACAATGCCCCTTTTGGGATGTACCTTACCAGACACCTGCAGCAACTGGAAAGACCCCAAAAGTACCTCACCAAGAGAATCAAAGGGCTCAAACAGATGCCATATGCTGCCCGGTTAAAGAAACAAAGAAACTCCAGCTCTACTCAGTGGCATACCGCCTGTTCAGAGGCGCTGTGCCTGACGTATAAAGCCATGTCCAACCCGGAATTAATGGACATGCTGCACCTCAGAAAATCCAAATCCCATCGAGCTACGCGCTCGAGAGACTTGAACCTCAGCACTGAAATAAATAGGACATGCTGGAGGGACAGATTCATAACCCAGAGGCTCCCTTCACTCTGGAATAAAATCCCAGTCCAGGTTAGGCAGAGTCCCTCACTGACTCTCTTCAAGAGGAATCTTGATGAGTGGATGGGCGATCGTAGGTTTAACCCGGGTATCACTTCTGTGTCACTGTTAGACAGAGGCACAGTATACTAACCTCGAAAAAGGGCATAGCAAAATAAATTTAAAATGGGTGGCGAAAGCCAAACACATTCTGGCTAGGCTTATAAATGCCCTAGGGCAGATAGCCTAGTATGAACCTATGAACCTATATCCACTGATTTTCTGTCTTCTGTAGATACGAACTCCAAAAGGGACTTGGACAATTCCTTTGTCAAGTCCCAGAGAAAGCAGGTTACTTAGGCGGAGTAATTCAGCACTCTCAGTGTGAAAGTAGCTGAAGAGTACACCTGCTTTTCAAATCTGTCCAATGCCCTGGTTTCCCTGTTAGGGGGATGGACAGTAGAGCTCTCCTCAGCCAGCTTTCTGGTTGTCACTGCTACCACCATGGACTCAACCTCAGGATCCGTGCTCCAAAAAGGTCTATCCTTTTGAGAAAAATATTTTATTGGGCTTACAGGGGATTGACAGAGAACCCAAAGAAACTAGTAGAGGCAGGGTCAGTTCCGAGTGAGGAAAAAGTACCTGCACCCTAGAATATGAGAGGACTGTCTCGAGCCCTGAATGCAGATGCAGAAACAGGTCTTGAAGCAGTGCCCTTAGGTTCAGAGGAACCCAACAAGAGATGGATCCATAAGCTTTAGAATTGACCCCAACTCCTGGCACCAACATTGAGCCCTCTGCTCCAAAGACCCATCAAAATCCGAGGCAGTCAAAGTCAGGGTCAGAAGCACAGTCGGAATCAAAGAAATCCAGTCTTTTGGTTCTGTTACAGGCAGTCCTTGGTGCTCACTCAGATTCAAGGTCACCAAATCTGAAAGCTGGAGGAGTCACAATCATGGGAAAGAGGGACAGCACACAAACCTCTGAGAGCAGCTGGCACCACGAGGAACCCCCCCCCCCACACTGGATCTGGGTCCTCAGAAGCTTCATTATCCTGTCCACATCTGCTTCAAACAGGCTCGTGGTGGACCACACTGATCTCAAAGAGGAGGCCATAGGATGAGGACTAAAAATCCTTACAAAGGAAAGGATTTCTCCTGTAAAAAGGGAGACTGCAGCCTGGGACTAACAGGTTCAGGAGAGAACTGAGGTTCAGGAAAAGGAGGAGTTGGAGACCCAATTCTAATAGGTTCCAATGTTGAAGAAAGGTCAGATGGCTTCGGTACTTTTGGAGCTGCTGACTCAGGATAGTGCTTCCTAGTCTTTACCTCCCAATGCTATTCCTTTTCATGTTCATCATCAAGTTCCTTCTCCTTAGCCTTTTCTACCTTGCCTTTTTCTGAAGCTTTCTTAATGGATGGGGAAGAAGACAAAGATTGAGACAGGTTGCCTTCCCCTACTGAATTAGGGAGAAGCCCCTAGTTTGGGTCACCTATTGGATACCACTCTTGGCAATGAAAGCAAAACAGACTTAGCATTCCTCCAAAAGGTGCGTGGCTCCTAGGCAATACACTCATTTAGTGTGCATCTTGGGGAAAGATTTTAATGCCTACAGGAGAACAGCAGGTCAGTAAAACACATAAAAACACCAGTAAACTAAATTCACTTATATGACACCTAGTAGAAGAAAAACCTTTCCAAAACACTTAGCCAGGAAATCTCCGTCTGTAGCAATCAAGCAAACGAGATCAGAGGTAATTCAGTAGACAGAGATCAGAGGTAATTCAGTAGACAGAGAGGGGTTATGGGAAATGGGTGAGAGCCTGTGCTTTGGATCCAAAAGTCTGCAGAGTTAGATCCTAAGACCCATCAGTTGAGGACAGATGGAAGAGAACAGTGGATCATGTACTTAGGAGAACTGGCAATCTTCTAAATTGCCAGTGGGAAGGTATGTGTGCACTGTATAGGTAAATATATATATATATATATATATATATATATATATATATATATATATATATATATGTGTTCTGCAATGGGCCAATATCCTCTCTAGGACTAATTCTCTGCATTACATCTGCTGCTTCCCTGTGACAGTGAATTGGATAAACAGGGCATCATAGAATGAATGAATGAGTTTCCATATTTAACAATGTATGCTTGCAGTATACAAGATACATATGCAAGAAACATGACTGATCTTTATTTGAACTAATTCTCAAACACCAAACATTGTTTACAGAAAAAATTGTGGAGTTCTAAGACATTTACCCCTTTACTCAACCCTCATTAGGCCAATCACTGAAAATAATGACCCCTTCAGTATGTATCTGATCAGACACATGTGACAAATGGAATGCCCACAGAGATACTTTACTAAAAAAGTTACAAGGCCTAAACAACATGACTTACATGGACTGACTCAAAGCGCTGTCACTGCACTTGGCAACCTACAGATTGCTAAGAGGGGTACTGTGTCTGGCATACAAGGCATCCTCCGACCCATTACTGAAGGAACATATCAACAAGTAAATTATTATCACAAATACTTGATCTAGGGATCTAAAACTCTTCTGCAACATCAACAGGATGGCTTGAAGGGACAGGTGTATCTCGCAGAGCATACCACTGCTCTGGAACAGACTCCCCCATCCACATAAAACAAAGTTCATCCCTGTCCATATTCAAAAAACTTAGATCTACAGACGGGAAACAGAAAATTTACTCCAGGACTACCCCCTGTACAACTAATGGACAGAGATAACTCCAAAATGCTTTATCCCACATGATCCCCCCCAAATTATCTATGGTATGATCCCAGTTATTCTCACTAGGGGTGATATATAATTATCAACCATGGGATGGGTAAGGCCCATCTCTGTCCAAATGGGATAGGTTATTTTGAGCACAAAAAGGGAAAGTGGTTAAACTTAAAGTGACCTTCAAGGGAAGCGAGCCTAGTACTTACCTATGAAACTATGACCCTATACTTTCTCAGACTTGAATTTTTAGATAAGCTTGCCTATCTATGTGAAGTACTTCATTGTATTAGCTTACACAAATTAAAGGTTTACACACCAAGACATTATTCCTACAAAATAAATTGCCATGACACATTTGTACCTCAATGTCAAACTTTGTCATATCTGCTTTCCAATGGAAAAGATCTTGGATGGCTCCACCAAAATCACGAGCAGCATCATTTGATGTAAAGTTGTGTTTTTCTCCAGCTCGGCTGCAGGTCACACGAAACTTTAATAATGAGGCTGAATCACTATCTGCAACAGAATCATGTTCTTCTCCTTTTCTTTCTGAAAGCGGGGCTGCCTCTTTAGCAGCCAAATGTTCAGTACAAGAAAAATCACACTTTGGTGGTATATCAGAAGATAAAATATTAGGGGTCTCAGGAATATCCAAATTGCACATGCGATCACTTGAGTCTGCCAGACTCAAACTATCTATGTGTAGGTTTTCAGCATCATTTGGCTTCTCCTCATTAGCACTGCACTGCTGCCGGGACTTCTTGTGGCGTGACCTCTTCTTTAAGGTATTATTCATCCTCCACACCTGCAATGCTCCTTCCCAAGGAAGCTGAGAGGCAAGCTGCATGAAACCTTGCAAAGTAGCTTCCTGTTCAGGAACAAAAAGGATAACTTAAGCAACATATTTTAAATCTTCAAAAAATTAACTGATAACCTGCACAATTTTTACTCAATAGGTCCCACTTCATTAAAATTCAAAACCAAATTTGTACTATAACATACACATTAAGATTAGGTCAAAATATGGTTTCATTTGACACCAAGCATCTCTTCTCTCAGTTTCTATCTGTTTTTACAGAAAAGAATACAACTACCTCAACTAAAAACAGGAGTAACATTTGAAAGAACAGTCTGATACTAAAGACCAAGTTAACAATTTTAGGTTCATAGTTTTATAGGAGGTTATTAGGCTATTGGCCCTCGAGCCTTTATAAGACTAGCCATGTTATACCCTTGCTCCTTTATTGATCAAGGTGTATGGTCTATATTTGCAGCTCGAGTCTATGATCAGCACAGACTGCCCTTATTCAAGAGGGACATAGGTGAAATCCCCAGGGTAAATTTACAGTCTCCCATCCAGTTGTCCAAGACATGCTTAAAGAGGGTAATTGAGGAGCTCCGTTTTGCATAAATTGGGAGTTTGTTCCAGAGTGGCTATCTCTGAGAGACATATCTGTCTCTCCAGCATGTCCTGTTAATGTCGCAGGCTAGGTTAAGACCCCTACAATGAGTGAATCTTGTTCCATTTGACCTGCAGATGTGCAGCATTTCCATTAGGGCAGGGTCCGAGACTGCTCTGTAGGTCAGGCACAAGTCGCCTCTCAGCAGCCTACAAGATACGTGACAGGGTCTTCAGGGTCATGTGTTGAAGGTCCTGAATTTTCTTGGTGAGAAACCTCTGAGGTCTCTCCAGCTGCTGCAGGTGTCTGGTGAGGTACATGCAGAAGGGAACGTTGTACGCTATTAGTGGTCTGAAGAGAAATGAGTACAGGGGAGTTATAACATCCTTAGCTCTGGATGCAATGTCCTTACTTATGAAATGTGCAAAACAGAAGGTCTTCCCTACCACTGTGGAGACACAGTGATCGAAGTTTGAAGTTAAGGTTCCTACTAGTGTTCCCAAATCTCTCACCACAGGGTTTGAGCTAAGGGGGGTACTGTTAATACTGTAATTTGCAGTGACCTTCCCCTTTGCTGAAAGGGATGATAATGCATTTTTTTGCGTTTGCTTTACATTCGTGGATTTAGCACCAATCATTTGTCTGCGTAAACCCTTTTTGTAGTATGTCAACATCATTTGGGGGACTCGATGAGTGCACCCAAATTGCAGTCATCAGTGAACTTGGTAAGCCAAAGGCCGTCTATTTCTTCCTGGACTTCTGAGAAATAGATTCCAAACAGCAGAGGAACCAGCACAGATCCTTGTGGGGCACCACTGGTAACTGGTCTGCTGGTAGAGGTGGAATCCTCAACTTTGACTGTCTGCGTTCTATTGGTGAGGCAGTTGGCTACCCATCTAGTGACATAAGGGTTAATTCCTAGCTGGGCGAGTTTCTCAATGATGCCTGAAGGGGACTGTGTCAAAAGCCTTGGCTAAGTCAATATAGGCTATATGTACTGTTTTGCCTTTAACTGTGGACCACCATACTCACCCAAGAAGTCTGTTTTTCCATTTATGTTTCTTGGATATGCAAGTCCTTGTCCAGAGCATTCATGAATTCTAACACACATACATACATTTACACATGTTGGCAAAATGTGTCTGCTGCATGTCAGGTATGGAGAGACTTTCCTTCCACATCACTGTATTTTAGTTTTCTTCTTCTGTCTCCTCAATCAGAAAGTTGCTCTATGCATCAAGCACAGTTTCTATCAAGAAAAGCTCCTCATCATTTCTGTAATCCATACTTTATTCAGCATAGCATGTTACTCCTCCTTAAAACGGCCAATTTCCTTACCTTGCAAGGTAACAAACGCTACTACTACTACTCATCTACAAATGTAAGTGATACATTTTACTATATTTAATAACTTGAGACATTTCAGTTTTTCTTGTTTCTCTCTCCCTCCCTTAACAGAACACAAATGTCAGTCTAGTATGAAAATTTCTGGTATATAAATGCCACACACAACATCTGCCAGCCTTAGTCAAAATGTTTCCACTGTACTTTTATGAAGACAGTTGTAAAAATCGAGCACAATGCTATGAATGATACCACCAGTCATTTACACTGTTTAACAAGAATGATGCACTTTCCTAAACAGCCAGGTATACTACTTGTTTGATTCCATTCCCCTGGTGCACTGTCTGCCTTTCTGTCATCACCCTTTTGTCTGTGCATGTCAGATGCCAGGAAGGCCACAAGACAATGGGTCCTACCCTCACAGCAGGCAATGTCTTCATATAGGTTCATAGGTTCATACTAGGCTATCTACCCTGGGGCAATTACAAGCCTAGCCCGATTTTGTATGGCTTACGCCACCCCTTGATTTGAGTATACTGTGCCCTTTTTAAGGTTTAGTTTACTGTGCCTCTGTCTAATAGTGACACGGAAGTAATCCCCGGGACAAACCTACGATCACCCATCCACTCATCAAGATTTTTCTTGAAGAGATTCAGTGAGGTGCTCTGCCCAACATGAATTGGAATTCTATTCCAGAGCGAAGGGAGCCTCTGGGTTATGAATCTGTCATATGAATGAATATAAAGTACTGAGACTGCTGTATTACAAAAAGGAGGTGCTCCTAGTCAGAGAAGTAATCTTTAGATGAAATGTTAAAATTAGGTCCTACATGCCTGAGCCAGTTGATGCGGATGCATGGATAAATAACATGGAATTTTCCATCTTCCTGTGAAATTTCCCATAGTTAGTATAAATACCAACTTACCTGTACCCCAATATAAATATCAAGGGCTCAGTAGGCTTTACTCACATGACAGAAATTATAAATAGGCAGACCCAACATACACTGCCCAAAAATTCCTTTTCTCATTTTGGACCAATATTTCCCCTCCTGAATATTTTAACCCTGTGTAATCTTGACTTATAAATGCATGCTTTCACATCAGAGAGTTAAACTTAATTTCAGCTCAATAGTGTAGTGTGCGACTCAGACAACTGTACTCAGTTAGGAGCCCCAGCTGGTCTGGGAGACGAATGAAGGGGCAAGTACTGGATTGTCTCTTTCAGGGTAGGGGTATGGAGTATGCATGCCTGAGGGAATTACTTACAGGCACGATTTTCTTACAGTAGACTGAGGAAAGAGTCTGCAGTGCCTTTCTGGCTGTGATGTCCTAGTGGCTTATGTCCACTGTAGCCCTTGCAAAAGTAAGATACAACCAGTGCTGGCATGCCCACCGCAATCTCAATCCACAGACTCACTAACTACTGAGTATGCAAGGGAGTTTTGACTTTTACAATAAAACTAATGGTTACCTGAATGATGGTTCCCATAATATTCTCTCACCCACAGTGTTGTAAAGGAATGACTGATGGTGGTGAACATAACTGACAGGCAGTTGGGGGAAAAAAGGTAAAATTGTGAAATACAGCTCTGCAGACCATCCTCTAGTTTACTCAATGGGGAAGGTAGGACAGTACATTAGCCAAACATGGATTACTGAGCTCTAACATTATGGTAAGCACAAACCTTTTGTATCTTGCATGGTTCTAGCATGCTCACTTCAAATACAATGGAAAGTCCCCCAGCTAACAGACTTTGGTGAAATCATGACAGAATACCACAGAGGATTGAGCCTCTGAATGATGACCTAGACCTAGAGATCTCCATCCAGCTTACAGAGACTCTTGCAAAAATATGAAGTGAAGCCCATACTGCAGCAGTACAAATGTCCTCAACAGATGATTTACTGAAAAAAGGATACACAAGTAAACATGGCTCTTGTAGAATGAGCCTTTAGTTTACCTGGTATAGATTACTTGAGACATTACAGAAAGGTATGCAGTCTGATAGACACCTGGGCATTGTGACTTCACATGTAACAAAGAGGAAAAACTTATTAATCTTTCCTGTGATCTATACTTTTGTGAACGATGAATCGCAGCTATCTGCGTACAGGCACACAGTGTACTTTGCATTCAATTTTGATGGTGAATTCAGGGAAGAATGCTGGGAAGATTAATAGACTGGTTAAGGTTTAGGTATGAAGCTACCTTTGGCATAAAGGCTATGGATTGCCTGTCACAGAAATGCTATCCTGATGGAGAATTAAACAGAGAACAGAGAGAGAAGGCTTGTAATTAGGAAACCTTCCCAGCTGATGTTATGGGCACTAGGAATGGTGTTGTCACAGATTAAGTACTTCAAATCTGCTCAGTTGGTCTGAATGGAGAGTTAACCTCTCAAGGATAAAAATTAAGATCCACAGAATCATTAAAGGGTGGCCTCAGTAGAAAAATGCCTCTCAGGAAGGCCTTACAGACCTTCAGTAATGCTAAGGATAATGAGAGTTAAACCCTTGATGGAAGTTGGAAACAGCTGCTAAGTCGCTTTCAAAGTGGAGAAGCTAGATCCCTTGTCAAAGATGAAAAACATTTGCTGATCACCTCCAACACTTTAGCCACTAATCAAACTCAGGTTACCTGGGACATAATCAGGGTTTTAGACTTCTATGCCAAGGTGCTGGCTAAGAAGAGAATTCTGGGAAAAATGAATAACAGTAGTTTAGCAAATGTACAGCTATTGATTTTTAGGGAACCATACATGCAAATGTAACAAAACACGTGCTAAACTGTCAAGGCCTTATCAAAGTGCACCACTTATGGCTAGTAAGGCGGCCTGAGATGTCAAATGGAAATAGGTTTACATTACAAGTGTATACAGGCTGACAAAACAAAAAGCAAAGGAATAAGACAACATAGCAAGACACTTTTCCTATAAGAGGACTAAAATCAGAAACTCCCCAACTACAAATGAGGATTTTTATATTAAAAAAATCCACAGGTAAGATATGCAAATAAGGCCATTCTGTTAACTTTTACTACCCAAACATCTTACACAGGGAAAGATTGATTTAATGGATATAAACACACTGACAGCTATTGTGGGAAAGAACTTTATCTACATCTCTTATACAGACATAACAATGTCACTTGTTTTTATAACTCACTGAGAGACACTCTGCTGCACATTACACCTTACAGCTTAATTTTCACAAAGATTCCTTGTACAAATACTACCTTCACACCACGCAAGATTTAAACATTATTCTGAGTTTGCATAAAGTATGTTACCAAAGTCTTACTTCTACCTGTGGGTTACATATAAACCAGTAACATAATTATCAGTGCAAACAACACAATTCCATTGAAGCACTTTTGTGTGGCTAGCTAGCCTCAGGATGGCATATTAAACATCAGGACATAAAACTGTTTTTACTCTCTGCAGATCACTCCTCAAAACAAACAAGCCAGTTTAAAAAGACAAAATACGGAAGGATAGACTTGAGCACACAGATTTGGACATAATGATGGGAAAAGGATGTACATTTGTTTTGAAAACGATATCCTGCACAACAACAATTAATGGCATGAGAAGACACAAAACAACGACAACAACAACAAAAAACCCACAATGATGAAAAAATGACTCAGAGGCCAACATGAGCTCAAGATTCCTTGAACCATATATGCTGGAGATCTTCTGTCCCAGTGCTGTCTGGCTTACAAAGGGGGTGGGGGGCCAGGAGAAGACCAAAATCCATCTTAAACAGAAGCATAGCCCTTGAGAGCTTCAAGTAGTCAATATCCAAAGAAACTTATCTCTGAGAAGAACCCGACTGTAATGACCTGGCAGAAGTTTGGGGGGGGGGGTGCAGAAATGGGTGAGCTGTGTAAATTCACATCTGACAGGTTGTAAATACTCTCTACCTCTCTTTCTCCTCCCTGATAAAATCCAACCTGGTCCAGAGAAAATCCTACTTTAACAGACAAACCTCCATCTTCCTTTTGTTGCACTTTATGAGGAGGAGGAAGAGGAGGAAAAAAATTACCCAAGAGTGGAAGACTTTCACTTTATTAGGCTTATCCTTAGCATTAAGTCTCTTTGGACCTAACCAAAGCGGAAGACTCCTGATCACTTTCCCTAATAAATATTCCCGTCAAAATACGCTTATTTCTTCTACTGATCAAACTTGGTACACGTCACAATTTTCCATAAGGTAACTAGCAGTCAAACAAGCAACACACTAAGTATGGGCACTGAGGAGACAACTTGTGTGCACAGGACTTGCATTTCTTAAAACCTAAAGTCTCATCCATGATTCAAAAATAAGCAGGTACAAACAAGGGAAAGTATTGTAACCCAAACTTTTACTAAAAATAACACATTAACAAATGGAACAACAAAAGCTTCTAATCTCTAGACAATACTAAAGCCAATAGTTTAGAATGCTCTACTTAAGCGCAAATAAATAAAACGGTTTACCTTCATAATGTCGGCATCCAGAATGTCGAACCTGCTTCTGCAAACACCGAACTGCGACATCAAAATACCTCGAATACCGAATGTCCGAACTGCAAAATCTCGCCCCCTTTTTGACCCATGTTAGCACTTATTTGTAGGTGTGGCACGGTTGGAAATGTCGAAATACGAGGTTTTTTGATATTCGCACATTTTCACTGTTCCGCAGAAACAGTTCGGTAATGTGGCCGTTGGTCATCCGTGATCGACAATATGAAGGTAAACCAAATAAAACAGCTAACAAGTGTACTAAAAAATGGGTGCAAAAATATAGCACCAGGGAAGAACTAGGCAAAAAAATAAAGACCTCACCAGAAAGCAGTCAACTTCAAATGAATCTTCTCAAAGTGAAAGTGTCTGAAGGCGATCCAAAGTTAAGGGACACTCTAAATATAGACAAATTAACCGAAATGATAGCCCGGGTCTGTTTTCTCTTGAGTGCAATGAACAGTAAAAACAGGATCTGGAAGAAAATAATGTCATACGTGGGATTACCGGTAAATGGGAGCAGCTACAGTCTGGGAAAGTTATCGGTGCTGAGTAAAATGAAAACTGGCATGTTATTCCTAGTGGTTGAGGACGACCATATTGACCATGTGAAATTTCAGCAGTAACAGGAGTGTGATGTATGATGGGAATGGTAAGGTTCTAGGCAGTTAAAGATTATTTTTTTCTGACAAGTAGCCCTAATGCCTGCAGTACCAGTCATAAGGATTATGGAGGATGGACCTCTTCCTGTCAGGTCCCTAGATACTTAAACTCCTTTACCTACGGCTTCTCTTTCTCACTCACCTGCAGACTACAGTCTATTCTTTTCGTGAAGAGATCTATAACCTTTGATTTCAAGGTACTTTCACCTTAGGGACTGAGACCGTTCCTCTTTGCTGGCAAACTGGATTAATGATCCCCCTTTACATACACTACACTGTGGTCCAGAGATCAAATCACTTAAGACTAAAAGGACATTATCATCTGCAAACAAAAATACAACCTTAGTCCAGCCCTGTACCATACAGGGATGAAGTTGACTCCATCCCATATAACCCCATGTTTGATTAATGTCACAGGTGCTGAAGGACTAAATGGGGAGCGGATGGTAATGAGTGGCCAATGCTAACTCATCCATCTTGGGGGGTGCAGGCCTGAAGATAACTTCACAACACCTGTAGGAGTACAGATATCACCCACAGCGATGGCCATAGCTAGCTTATGAGGTAGATGTGCACTACTAACTGGGGGCTGGCATGTGTAGCAGCACCCACACATCTACAAACAGTTGCATCAGTGCTCATCCACAATCAAGAGTGGGATTGGGTAGGAAGGAACCCAACACCCGATGAAAGGACAAGGGCTGCTGCTCCCACTTTATGTGGCTTTCACTTCAGAGGAACAAATGGGTTATAGGGCTCTAGCATCTTGGGAATGAATGGGACAATGGAGCAGCTAAGAAGGTAGGGTTAAGTGGTCATCACAGTGAATGGAAGAGAGTACACAAAGGTGCAATAGTTCACATACCCAAACTGAGTGTTCTTCAAATCTTGTCTAGGCTTTGATATCCTAGCCAATGAAAATCACAGATAAGACTGAAGACAATACCAGACCCTTGGCACACTTCTACATGCAACATGAATGTGTTCAAGTTAATCCCAAGGATACGGATTCAGCTCTCACTCTTCAAATACACTGACCAAAAGGCATGCAGCAATAATCCTGAGACTCTGCACTGTCACAGGACTTCCTACAAGGTATCTCAGCGTATCTGTTCATATGCCTCTTTCAAATCCACAAAACATGTCTATCATTCTCTCATGACCTCCTCCTAAAATAAAGACAGAGATATAGGATAAAGTCCCTTTCCAGCACTCCATCATAATGCTTTTCACAGAAAAGTACAGTTTTGTACCTACCATAAATGTTATAAGATCCACCACATTGCTGCAGTGACACACACTTGGGTAGTCCGGCTCACCCGGCCCCGATATCCAAAGTATAAGGCTAAAAGGCTGGCGGCGGTCAGGGCGCGACAAACGGACGTGGGGACCATCGGTACAAATGCGTCTCAGGGACGCTTTCTCATCTCTTACTTGAAGAAGACCAAAGAAAATAAAGAAATAAAAGAAAAAAAACAAAAAACAAAGAACCAACCACCCTAACACTAACTATATGTACAATATGTATACAATATATACAATAACAACCCATAATAATATACCCAACCCAACAACCACAAGGGGGAGGAACTGGAAGGAGAAGGAGGGGTAATAATTGCTCTAATGTGATGGTACATCTACATTTATACTAGGTACAAAACTGTACATTGTTCTTCCTCTCACATTGGCCTGATCCTTACAGTTGGAGAGAATCCTAGAATGGAAAGGAGGATGGCTAACTATAAGGAGCATAAAACTGCCAAACAAAAGCCAAAATAAAAAAACAGTGGCAAAAACCAGTTCTGGATGGGAGTGAAAGTGCAAGGTGATGCACAGAGAAGAAGTAGTGCATGCAAAAAGTCATCCTGCCTATCCTCAAAAAAAATGGCTGCTGAGCCCCTCAAAGCCTGCTTGAGTGCAGCAGGTAACCCAGCTGGAACTAAGCTAAGCTGATGGGAATAACAGAAAGCAAATGAAAACAATGCAAATGCAAAATAGTGAAGAAATCCAATAGTTTGTTTGCTTGAGCTTGCCCTCAAAGGAAACAAAAGAAACAAAGAACTGCGGAACCGCTTTTAGTTGTGAACCTCTTTACGTGTAACTGCTGTAATATAGCAACTTGCAAAAAAATCATTTCCCAAAAATTTGGGAGTTTTATTTTATTTGGAGCAGCTAAAAAAGTCTTAAATGGATAGTCTGGTAGAAAGCCACACCAGGAACCACCTAGGGTGTATAAGGAAGGAGCCCTATCCAATAATAATATATCCTCCATAAGGGCCTGAAATCAGCTCAAACAACATAAGAAAGAGTAATTCAGAAACATTCTTGCTTGGGTAATAAATACAAAAAAAGTCTGCAGTCTGCAGTATTTCAAGTAGGCAGAAGCTGTTAGCTCAAAAAAGTCAAGAGTGAGAAGAGAAAACAAGCACAGGAGATAGGTGGTAGAGTAGTTCTTTGCCCTCTGTTATATTCTTTGCCTTAAAAAATTGTTTGAACAAAGGATGATGAACAAACATGATTTCTGCATCATGATGAGCTGAAATTGTTGCAGCATGAGAGATAGAAGAGAGAAACACAACCTTGTGAGCCAGTAACTCAAAGATAATAAGAAGAGCCACCAAGGTAGGCCTGAGAATCAATAAAATTTTTAAACATTTATCCAAATAAAATTTTCTCCATTCCTCAAGCCGACACTTTTTTTCTAGCTTCACTTTTCTAGCTTCCAAAATAACATTCAAAACTTGCTGGAGAAAAAGGCCCATGCCAGGCGGTTCAAGGTGCAGAGAGAGAGTGAAGCGACATTGAGAGAATGGCATCCCTCTGAGAGCATGGCTGTCTCCTCCTGAGGCAATGTGTGTGGAAATACTAGACTTCTTAGTAATTGGCTCCAGTGCTAGACAGGCCAATCTGGGCCTATTAAAGGTCGAGGCCAATCTGAGCTGTTAAACCTTCACTTGTACCTTCCCTTGGGAGGAGAGGCAGAGGTGGAAAGGCAGCAGAGGAGGAGTTGAGCACATCATGAAGATTGCTCCAAGATTGCTCAAGATGAAACACTTTTTTTGTGGAACTTTGGCTGTGGGATGAAACCCAGCTGATGAGCTAGTGGAGAAGCTAACAGATCATGTCTGGAGTTCCTGCAACACTGTCAATTTCTTAGTTCCCATGACATTGGGGATTTCTGATTATATCCATAATCCGCATCTCCAACACATCTGCTAAGGAGTTGTGTGCCCCTGCACAAACCTGCCTGAGTATTGAGTTGTAAAACTCTCCACAAATCATTGAAATCATGCATTGCCTGGCAGTCTCCCCACAAAATCATTGCTTGCTTTACGGATGTACCATATGACAGTTTTGTTGTCTGTTACATGACACACCTGTCCTGAAGAGTGTTGTCTGTTAGAATCAACACCTGTCAACTGAGCTAACATCTGAGAAAGCTATTAATGCAACTGACACAGTCTGACAGGATGACAGACCCATATCCACTTTCCATTTAGATGATGACCTGTCCTTTGTCCAAGTGGGCATCAGATGTTAAAATCGTTAAAATCCTGGTCAATAACAGAGAGTCCCTTTGAGTCCCTCCTGCGGTTGAGGACAGAGAGCCCAATTCCAGGTGACGATCTGGTGATGCACAGAATTCAGAATGTGAGAGTGTCCTGCTGTGTCATTTGATTTTGTCATTTTAGATTGTCATATCCTTGCCTCCATTTTGGTTGGCATTTTGAAGCTAGCTCAAGATGATGCCTAATTGAAGATGGAAAGGATCACTGTCCTTGCAGTCCTTCGAGGACTGATGAATAGTTGATGTCAGTAAAAGGGATAGACTGATGTGATTGTTGGGTTTTGTTGCCATCTAAAGTGCTGTATTATTCAGTCTACCCAGAAGCACACCAGAACGGAGAGGGCATTAGAACACCCTCTACTTGAGGCTCTACTTTGGACTGTATTACGTTTAGCATATTCATCATAATATCCAAACCTTCCTCAAGCCAGAATTCCTTGGAATGCTCCAATCCTTAGATCGTCCCTTTAAGGATGCATCTGTATTCCTTTAGATACTGAAGCTACTACTGAGCCAGAACTCTGAGACTTCAAGCGCAGTAGAAGAGAACTGACACAATGCAGTCCCAGCATAGAAAGCAGATATAGCTCAAAAACAGGATACTGATAGAAGCTGAGCATGAAATCTGAACATGACTTGTCCAGCTTTTGAGATGAAAAGTTACCTGAGAGATATCTTTTGCCCAGATCCAATAAAAGCTGCAAAAACGCCCCGTGCAAGATATTGGGAATGTCCATTTCAGTTGGAGAGAGATAAATCCAAATTGGAGGTTGCGATTCTTCTTTTATACTGGGAACTAGTGAGAATAACAGAAAGGGCCCATTTCTGGCCCGAATGGAGCTGTTGAGCTCACTTCTGCCAGAGAAAGAAACCTGGGTGTGAGCCTCTAACCTGTAGCCTGGAGGAACGCCTGGCATGCCTTTGAAAGAGGCTCTGGTCTGGAAGGAAAAGAAATACCGTGGTGTCCTTTATCCTTAACTGTAGCAGTGTGGGAAAATAAACAACCCTTTCTGAAAGGTAGTAAAACCCATCTGTCAAAGAAAATGCTGGCCAGGTTTTCCCAAAGGTCTGCTGGGTAGGAGCTTGGGTCTGCCAGAACAAGCTGACCCTGCTGCACCAAGCCTGTGCGATCCCACTCTGTTCCCTGAAAGAAAGCAGAGAGAGCTCCCTAGACTGGACGCCTAGGAGAGCCTGAACACCCCCTTGGGCTAAGCCCCTGCCGCCTCAGATTTTAGTAGCTGCAATCTATCTCCCTTTGAGGTTGACAATTTCTACCTGTCTTTTCCTGGACCTGCAAACAATCTTTAACCATTTGAGCAGCACTGTCTTGTCAGGAACATGCCTTGACAAATTCTGATCCCTCACTGTTCTAACAAATCAAAGGGTGAAAAAGGAGGATGATTCTGGACATCTCAGCCAGGTGCAGCATCATGTTCCAACAGTCCCAGTGGCAGCTCCCCAGACGCAGGCCAGTACAGCTAGTCAGGCACAGTGCAAAGAATCAAATCCCACCTGCCAGAGCAACAACCTTACACTTACCAACTCTCACAATCCCACTTTACAAAGATTGCACCAACCTTAGACATGGCAAGTGAAAGGAGATAGGCACGGAGTTTCAACATGAACTTCAACTTTGAGAGCCCTCATAGTTTTGGCCTTTCCTGTAGGGAAAGACAAAGGTGGTAGAGCAACCATTACACTTTTGGCTGAAGCCTCCTTTTCTTAACAGAAGCCTATCTACCCTAGGAAGAAGCCTTAAACTATTGAAGCCCCTGTAGGACCTAAAAAGATAAACCTTGAACTTCTGCCAAGATGTAATAATAAGGTAAGCCCTTGACAGGAGCAGGAGACAAAGAATCAGGACAGGAGGAATGGCATGTAAAACATCTTCCACTAAAACAGAAATTTCTACGCCTCTAAAAGGAGCATGTGCCAAAGGCCTCAGAAAAGGTCAAAAAGAATCCTCCCTAGAGTTTCACCTGACCCTCAAGAGTCAACAGGCTCCCCCAAAAAATGATCTGTGCATGAAAAAGAAAAAAAAAAAAGTCCTCAGGGCAGGAGGGAGAGAAGTCTCTGAAAGAATCACCTCTTAGTCAGAACTCCCCAGAGCTCCTGAGTCAAGACTCAAGAAAGCATGAAGTTTAGAACTGGCCAAAGCTCAGGCTCCACCATAGAACTCTAGCAGGAGGGGAAGAACCCCTAATCAAAGTAAGTAACCCGCCATTTAAGCATAAGCTTCTGGGCAAGTAACCTGGAAGAAAGCTGGAAACACCAAGAGCCCCTAGAACCTGGTATAAGAACTGAGAGTAACAGGAACGCCCTGGAGAGGCTGGGAGAGCCCTAGGAAGGAGGGGAGAAGCCTAGCCAGGGGAAACCTCAAAAGAACTTGCCTCTGGAGAAGCCCCATCAGCCTGACAAAAGGTCTCACCCTGGGAACACGGTTCTTCTAGGTCTCTGGAAATCTCTGGGGCCCACCGACACTCACCGAGAACCGCGGGCGTACAGATCGTTCTTCAGGGCGTCTTCTACTGCCTTGGCCTTGCTGCAAACTTAAGCAGGCGCCGGAGCACTTATAGTTGCGCAGATAAATCCGGCATCCGGCAAGACCACTCTTAACGTCCAACCCACTTTTAAAGTGAGCATTATCCAACATAATCTTGCTCATGCTATTAAACGCCAAGCTCATAAAACAAGCTCAAAATACACAAAGTATGATAGTTGAGGCAAGAAAACTTTCCCATAAGAAACGCTATATTAAAATAAACTTTATTAAAATGACAAAATAAAGAAAAATTAAAATAATCCCAACGCTTACAGCAAAAACTTCTTTGAACTCGAAACTGAACAACGGCAAGGAGCTGAATCTATGAAAAAAGATTAAATGCGCAATGGGCCTTGCAATGTCCTGGCTGCGCAAAGACTGAACCTGCGTCGCGTCAGTCATAGAGCGTATTTGTCGCTGACGCCCCTGACCTGGCCCCCCCGTGCCTGACCTGCAATCCAGTGTATATTTCCTTGCCTGGGGAATATAGTACTTGTATAACTAAAAACACCCCCTCCACCCCTCCATTTCTGAAAAGGGAGACCACTACTCCAGTTTGCCAGAATAGAGGAATAGTCCCAGCCTTCCATGCAATACTAAAAGGCACGTTAACCATAACATCCAAAAAGTGCCTCTCTTGAGGTTTAGAGCAGATTTCTCTGTACTTCGGGGCAGCATACTCAATCTGATGGAACTTCACCTATTGATGTTTTATGGGTAAAAGAAAGTTAAAGGAGCTTATGGCTGGAGCACTAGTTTTGCTGGTTAAGATCTGACAAGCAACCTGAAGGACCTATAAGTCATATCATTAATATTTTTAACAGGTAAGTTCACTGGACATGGTTGTTTTTTTTTTCCAGAGGTGACCTGAGAGCACTGATTGGTTCAGAAGCATACAGTAGGCAAATGGGGGAGGGGGGGGTGACAAAGTATTTTTTTTAATTTCAGAAAGCAATATGTTAGCAGCTCATAACCTTAACCCTTTACACTAACTGCAAGACCTTTCAGACTAGACCTCATCCGCTTCTACCGTCTTACCATGGTAGAAAAGTTTAATGCAGTAGTGAGACTCTGTGCACCAAATTAGTTTCCATTCCACTGTCTGCTTCTGGCAGTTTCTTCTGCCTCAGAGAAAAGCATAGCCACCAGATACAGCAGTTATCTCAGTGGTCCTTCTACATCTTGACAATTTCCCCATCTCAGGTCAGCATTTCTCCACCTTTGCTGAATCAAACAGCTCAAAATCCCACCTCCTCTCCTGACTCTCTTAACAGTTTGGTAAAATGTATTTGAGCTCATCAGAAATATATTCACCATGGTCCCACCAAACTTCTCCCACACCTGGACTGTTGCTTTGGTAGCGTCTGCTCTCTACCTTAGGAGTACCAATCATTCAAAGCCAGAGATCCTCTTGCATAGTAGGCCACACCTGTCATATTCCCTGACATCTGTTGTCCATTGCCACCAGGACCTAGACTTACAGGCATGGAAAACATCTGGCAACACCTTTAGAGCATAGCTCCTTCCTGCTACCTGAACTACTGAAATCATGAACACAGTCCATTCAGATTACATGTTCCTGACATCAAGATCCAGGAGAAACTCTTCTGAAAATGAGAGCTAAATTTATATACCAAAGCCTCGACTAGGTGTTTGTAGGGCACCATCACTACATTTTTGTGTTTTCTTGCTCTGTATGACTGCAAACCCATCTGTTTGACTCAACTACCCACCAAATGGTGATCAGTTCACAGCTCAGCAGCTCTCATGACTTAGGTTTCCAGAACTTAAAGCCTCAGGTGTGAAGAAATCAACTAAACATTTATTATAGTGCTTTATCACAAAGCTCTTTACAAAACATTAAATAAAATGCATTCGAACAAATATTTAAAAAGATAGCAAAAAAATAAATAAATGTATAATAACTGATTTGGCATAGTGGTATGTTGCTCTGACTGTAGTGCACAGGGTCCTGGGTTCAAGACTTGGCAGTGAAATACATGGTGGTAACACATCATATTATTCTAGCAACTTTACAAAATTACGGGTTGGGAGACTGGTATAATGGTTAAGGTGTTTGCCTTACAGACACAAGATACAGGGTTTGATTCTAACATGGGGTAATTGGCTAGGCTTAAAATGGCCTACAAGGGCAGTTACCCTAGTACTAACCTATGAAACCTATAAATAAAATGCACTTTAGTATAAAATAGATATGTAACTTGGCGTCAAATAAAATACAACACAAATTCACAATGTAACAAAATTTCAACGTTTAAAATAAAAACATGTTTATAAAATCAATCACTGACCTTTGGCCCAAAGGGTTATGGTACCAAGTACTCTTTTGAGCATCCTTGTTTTCAAATATGACTCATTATGAAACATCCATGATTAGCACAGACACCCTGAAGCAATTCACCACTTGAGTTCATAAGGAGGCTGCCATTCCTCCAAATCACATCCCCAACCTCATTTAACACCTGATCACTAAAGTCTAACGGCAGAACTACAGAATCTGAAGGTGGTACCCGATTGAGCACCACACCCGCAGCCTCCAAGAAAGCTGAACATTTGAAAGTTGTTCAGTGCATATGCCCAAAGAGATGAGAGTTTACTTTCTACAATATACAGATGCACTAAGGAGACCATCTTGTTTAATGGTACAAACTCGGCAACCGGATAGCATCCATCTGTGGGTATGTGAGCATCCTTACATCTGTCCAGAGCATCTCCTAATAAAAGGAATGATCACTCCCACTTGAGAAGTCTGGCTCCAGGACCAAAGCTGCAATACAAGACCAACTAAATACAGTACTCCACAATCTCTCATATAAACTCTACTTCTTTTACAGGTAAAGAGTAGGAATTCCATGTTCCAAGAGCCAGATATAAGGGCCTTGTCTACCTTAACGGATATCAACCTTACATGTCATCTAAATGGCATCACATCTGACCTTGACCCTTCACTTTGCAGTTGGTGATGCCACATGTTAGTTTCATGTACCTTTCTCAGGGTCATCTAGGCTAGGCCACTTGAGTCACCTAACCACTAGGCACTTGCAAGTGTATACCGCCATGACCACCACCCACAGTCCCAGTTCCAGGGGGTAGATCCCAATATAACAAATCTAACTGGTGAAACCAAACAAAAAACAGCCTACAGCAAAGGTGTTTGCGGTTTTAGTTTTGGTGGTTTTATTGGTAGATCCCAAGATTCCTGTTCTGGACAAGGTTCTCAATTCTTTAACTGAACCCATCAGGGGAGCATTCTGGATTGCTGTTAATCAGGCCCATCCTCTTAGATCAACTTGCCAAAGGTATCTTTGTTAGAAGCATAAGCTCCAGACAACATAGCTCTGAAGATCACATGGGTATACACCTACGCAATTTTGTCTATAAAGATAAGCTCACAATCCCAGCAGGAGTATAGTAGACTGCTTTCTTGCACTGTCTTATCTGGGTGTAGGCCAACTATGCTCCCCTTTATCAGGAACCCCAACAGGAAAAAACAGGTGGATAATAACATAGCCTTCTAATGCCGGTGTGTACCAGAATCATGTTTGATAACTGAAGCTTCCCTTGTAGTCATAATGCATCTACTAAAAATAAAATAACTAAAAGTTGTGTTCATAAACACCAACATGTCCTAATCCAATCTAGTGGTATTTAACAAAACAATTAGATGGATATACTAGTATAAGATTAATACTAACTTAAAGCTTTCCATATTTTGCTATAATTGCCATTTAAAAGATGGTGGCCGCAGGAATGAAATCTCCCAAGTCCCAGCTCCAAAATCTAAAAATCCTAGGATGTTTTTTTTACAGTAATCAGCTCTACTGCAAGACTGCAGATGTTCGAGTCATTTTGACTCGAAGGGCTTCTTTTTCCCCACAGTTGCACTAGTAAAGGTGCCAATGTGCAAAAAACACTTTGTAAACTAATGCCACCCAAAGTTTCAGTGGGTTTATTTTTCAGCAAGTATCAGTTTGCTATCAGGGAAATATGCTTCAGAAGCATATAGTGGATCATACACTGTTTTGAAAAACAATCAGTAGTCCAAATTGGTAAACAAGTTTAACAGCATCACTGCATATTCAATATCGCATTCAACTCACAGTATCTTTTTAACAAGACCATACCTAATCTGCCACAAGAAAGCTTCACATCTGTACATTAAAAAAAAAAAAAAATTCATGGGGGATGAATCAGAGTGTTTGGTAATAAAAAAACTGTTACACATATAAACCACTTAGATATAATTCTATACCTAACGTCTTATTTTTCTCAGTTCTATCTAAAATGGAAAAGTCATTTTATAGTCCCCAGGAAGGGGTTGGCGGAGAGTTAATTTTACTACTGCAGGAACCTCTCCTTGAAAAGCTACTGTTAAGTACCTTACATACAATTGTATTACCTTCTTTGAAGAGAGTCACAGTCATAGCAAATCATAACATTTGCAATGAATTATAAAGCAGCAGCAGCAAAGCTTATCTAGGAAGTGGTAAATGTAGAAGTAATATAACAGAAAGTAGCAAGATATTCCTGTGTATGACAGGGTGCAAATTTTTTTTCAAACAACTGAATTCTCAGTCGTGGCACAGGCACTCTTACATTTATATAGATGCAATCAAACAATGTTAAGTTCACAACTGCAAACATTATGTACCACATATGTTGTTCTATACAATAAAATCGTTCCAAGTTCAATCCCTGTCTTCCCTTAAACCTCATTCCACCTCCAAAACATTTTCTGCATGTACTGCTCCCACAATTTCCATTTTTTTTCCTATGTGATTTACTCCTACCCTTTTCTAAAGATCTTAGTTCCTGTTCTTTTATCTCTGTTACAATATTCACTACTTCAAGAGTGGTTGGTTTAGACCTTTGAGTTCTATTTTCTAGTAATTGCTTTTTTAGCAGTCACCAGAATGAAACTTAAAGCTTTATTATATCTAGACAATTTAGATCCTGCATCCCAACTCAAAAAAATAATTTCCTTAGTTATACTCATTTGCTTGCCCAGCATTCCTGACAGAGTACTTTGTAGGGAATTTTTTAAAGTTTGCCAAACCTCTTTCTTCCCCATCACTCCTCCAACATTTGCCATCTACCGGCGGAAAATTTTCTTTGGAGTCTGCTTGAGGTATACAAATAACTATGCAAACACTTTCAGGCAAAAATCTTAAATCTTGTAGATTTGTTGCATGTTTGGAAACCATACATATATCCACCCATTCTTTATTTGTGAACTGCTTATCTAATCTTTACTCCCAGTCATTCTTGACTCCTTTGATTACTCCAATAGTTAAAGTACAACATTTTACATGCCCTACTAATTATCCCTTTTTTATTGCAAGCTTCTGCCCTACATTCTACTAAAAACTCAACCAGTCCAGGTCTTTTACTTAGGATTCCCCCTTATCCCTTCCTGTTTGCCTATACTGCAATATCAACCTTTGAGAGGGAAGGCAATCTGCAGCCTGGAGTCCAAATGTCTTCTTGACCTCTTCCTTTTACCTTCCCCTCGGAAACTATTTGTTTCCAATACCTTGGTTCCTTTGCCAGCTTGCTCCAGTAAATTCCAGTGCCCTTCGTACCTATTCTCTGTACCCCTAACTGCAGTCATCCGTATTAGCAGGACTCCTCCTGAAATTCATATGTAGTTACGTGTATTGGTAACATATCTAAATACGACTGTAAATTCCTTTTTATAAGATCCAAGAAGAACTCCACAGGGAATAGACAGACTTCTAAATGGAGTCTCTGCAGCTGCATCCTTTTAAGCTTATAGAAAACCATTCTCAAGAACTTTCATCATATCTGAAATTAAAAGTCCGTCATTTTCATTAGTAACTAAAGTTCTCGTGAGGCCCAAGTGATACAGCAAGCAAAGGATTCACAGTCACTGTAAACTGCCACACCTTCTTTTTAGAGGCTTGGAGGGATTAAAATCCAACTCAACTGCAGTATCCGAGCTCTCAGCCATGTTTCCGGATGGGGAACAAACAAATCAAGTAAAATCCAAGAAGAACTCCACAGGGAATAAATGGAGCCAGCAATCAAAAAAAAAAAAACTACCAAGAAAAATCAGACAGGCTGACTCGAAACACAGGCAAGCAGAGCAGCAGCACAAATTGCACAGTTCCAAACAGGCTGCAAAGGAACAAGTAATCCAAAATCCAGACAGCTGGAAACTGTATGGAAAATGAAAATAAATAAAAAGAGGAGCACTTTCACATACAGCTTCTTCTGATCTTTAGTAAAACACACAACACACACTGATGTTTAAAACAGTGTGACATAAGCAGACCTAATCAAACTGACCAAGGAAAGTGAATGGAGTGCATTCTATCCAAGAAAAGTCAAAGCACTTAAAGAACAATATACACAAAAACATCAAATTGTACACAACAAAAAATAAACTAGAAAAACAGAATTCCAAGCAAAACCGCAGGTTTAATAGAAATATGTTCATTCAGACCAGGTTCTTTTTTATAAGACCTGTTGCTCCTACTACTACTGGAACTGTCTAGGTATCTTTCTTTCCCATTGTCCTCGTTTCTGCCTGCAAATCCTGGAATTTTATGACTTTGCGTCTCTCTGTACACAAGACATTGTAGTCACTGGGTGTAGCGATTTCAATACTCAATTCTACTTTTGTCTTCTTTTCATGGACTATTATATTTGGGGTTTTTTTGCATCTATTTTTTGAACCGTTGCTAATGGATGATCCCATGTGATATAAACGTAATCATTTTCTATTATGCTTTGTGCCTCATTTTCCAATGCTTTTCAGCTACTTCAGTTTTATGTTTGCACAATCCCCAATGTAACAATCTTGCTACATTATTATTATGCCTTTCAGTATACAGTCCTTCTGCAATTAATATATAACAACCAGGAACAAGATGTGCAACTGTTTCCAATTCTGTTTTACAAAACCTACATTTGTCTGTTTCTCCCACATGTTCAATGGACTTTGTAAACTAAAAAGTGTACGTAGTCCACTATCTTGAGCCACCAATATTAACCTTTCGCCTTTTGGTTTAAATTCACCTCTCCTTAACCATTCTTGCGTTTGATCCTGATCAACATGAGGTTGTTCCAAGCTTTTCCTATACTTGCAACTATATTTATGCATTTTCCACATTTCTTGCCTTCTCATCTGATCCTTTACCTTATTTGTTTTTTGGCACATTTAGTTGCTATCTGATTTTTATCTACTTCTACTTTTAATTTCCATTCCCGCTTGATGCCAATACACTTCTGCTAAAGTAAGCAGGGAAATCATCTTAGAATTATTCTCCTCATGTTTCAAAACTGTCACTATCTTTAGGTCTTGAAAAAGAAAAGGAAGTCTTCAGAGTCGAGCGTCGCAAAAAGGCTTTACTTACAACAACACACATTGAGTGTTTTCGTCCAAAGGTAATAGGACTTCTTCAGAACAATATAAATTGCAACAAACTGAATTTTTATACCTGTGGGTGGCAGCCTCAAATAATTAATGACATTATCACCTAATTAACTATTCAACCCCTCTCTGTCCCAAACAAGTGTCAACTTTTAAAACCTTTCAAAACTAGTTTGTGGGTAGGTACTAGGCTATCGGCCCTAGGGCCTATACAAGCCTAGACAAAAAAGCACCCTGGCTTTCGCCACCAAGAAAATTTTTTTCCTGTGCCCCTGTCGAGCAGAGCCACAGAAGTGATCCCCGGGGTGACTTTCTCATTTCCCATCCAATCATCAAGATTTTTCTTGAAGAGTGCTAATGAGGAGCTTTGTTTGATATAGATAAGAAGTTTGTTCCAGAGTATGGGAAGTTTGTGGGACAGGAATCTATCCCTCCAGCATGTTCTGTTTATTGTGGTGACAGGGTTTAGGTCCCTAATGTGTAGCTCGGAGGAATTGGGATTTAACTGGAGCATGTCCAACAGCTCTGGGTTTGACATAGCTTTGTATGTTAGGCAGAGATCGCCTCTGTGTAGGTGATATGCAACAGAGTAAAGCTGGAGTTTTTTTGAGACTGTCTGCATAGGGCATCTGTTTGTCGAGACAACATAAACAAATATTTTCATTTAAAATAATGTGTTGGCAGCTCTCAGTTAATAATGTAATACAACTATAAAACTTCTCTAAAACAAAATACTTTGTCTTTCAACTATTTAAGCACTGTGAATTGAAGAAATGTTTTCATCCCACTGGTGGCCGTCTCATTCAAAATAGTAAGATGCCTTCAATCTAAATAAGCTGGAGATAGAAACATAGTCATTGAGTCATGGGGTTTGAGTGGCACTGGTTTTAAGCTGAGACTTCAATTCTAGTAACTCGAGGTAGTCAGCTACAGGGCCACCTTGTTCCCCTAGTTGTGCCTGGTCAATAATGCTGAATTTAAATGTACATCCCAGATTTCCTTTGAAATGGTTGGTTAAGGCATTAAGTTCATCCCCCTTTCTAATGTCGTACTGACGCTCATAGAGACTCTGCCTGAAGGTTCTCTTGGTTTTCCCAATGTAGAATGCAAATTTGTTTACGTTATCTTGATTGGTTTTAAAAGATGACACTTGTTTGGGATAGAGAGGGGTTGACCAATTAATTAGGTGATATCATTAATTATTTGAGGCTGCCACCCACAGGTATAAAAATTCATAGAGAGGGGATGAACAGTTAATTAGGTGATGATGTCATTAATTATTTGAGGCTGCCACCCACAGGTATAAAAATTCAGTCTGTTGCAATTTATACTGTTCTGATGAAGTCCTACAACGTGTGTTATTATAAATAAAGCCTTTTTGTGGCACTCTGAAGACTTCTTCCCTTTCTTAGTCATTATTGGTTGGTGCTTGTGGTTTTACCCTTGGGTCTTGTGAGGTCAGAAGAATATGTATGCAGTCCCACTATCACAGATCTATATATATATATAATCAATTTTGAGGAGGCCCATATCTCCTTCAGAAGAACAGGGAATACATAGTCCTGGCATGCACTGATTTTTATAAATCATTTGATGAGCATAAAGCATCCTTCTTGTTTTTCAAGACAGGAAGAGCATATTTGTTTACAGCTTGGACTTTATTCCTACATGTCAGTGCTGTTTTTAGTATTAATTTAAGCCTTCTAAAATATTTCTTATGGAGTTTTATTCAAATTTGTTCATGTTTTATTGTTGATCCTTCATTAAGCTTCATTAATTCCAACATATTTATACACTTCCTCTAGCTCAAGTTCTTTTATATCACATTCCTTTCCCAAACTGATGTTTTCTTGGTGCTGCAGCTTTCCTGCTTTAAAGGTTGTTTACACCCATTTATTAAGACCAAATTACATTCTTTTATGATCCGAAAAAAATTTGACCACATGCAGTTGTGCTTTCAACGAAGAGCTATACAGTTTTAAATCATCTACAAAAACATAAGTCTTTACACTTTGTTTTCTGGGAGTCAAATTATACCATGACCTAATCTGTTAAGTAGACAGCTTAATGTGTTAAGAGCAAGACAAATGTGCAGAGGTGAAAGAAAGTCACCCTGTAATATCCTCCTTTGTATTTTTATCCCTGGAATAATAATTTGTCCTTTATCATAGCTTAACTGCAGAGTGGTTTGCCATTGTTTCATGGTTGCTGCAATGTAATCGATCAGTGTTGGGTGTGTCTTATACATTTTTAAGCACTATTCTATCCATGAATGTGAAATACTGTCAAATGCTTTTTTATTGTCTATGCATGCCATACCTCACAGTTCACCATTATGACTTTAACATCAAATGATCCTTTGTTCCATATGACTTTCTTTTATTACCCTTTTGTTCTATTTCCGTGATTGAATTTCCTTCTAAATGACTATAAACTCTGTCGGCATCAATTCCAGTGTATAGTTTATAAATCATCGGAAGGCAAGTTATTGGTCTATAGCGTTTAGGATAGCCTGCAGGTTTGCTCTTAAGTAGGAGTATTGTTTTTCCTGTTGTTAGCCAGACTAGTATCTGTTCAGGGTGTGCATATAAATAGTTCTTACTCATGGTTAAATCTTCATGTAAAGATGTTAATACTTTTAACCAGAAGTTAGGCACTGCATCTGGGCCTGGGTTTTTCCAATTAGGAACTTTTCTCAACTTTGTTTCAATCCCTCTAGCCATTACTTCATCCCATTTCATATCCTGTACATTTGAACTTCTTTCTTTTATTTCTTCTATCCACTTAGCATCTTTGTCATGTTCCACATGGTCTTCATAAATATTTCTCCAAAATGTATCTATCTTCTTTTTTTGGTGGTGTTTCGATTCCTTTTGCCTTGTTTCTCAATTCTCTATAAAATGTTTTTGGGTCATCAATACTTTTCCTTTATATTTATCTGAATATCTTTTATTTTTTTTCAGCCTGTGCTGATATTTTTAGTCTATTATTTGAGATAGTTCCTGATCCGTTTTGATAGTGTGCGTTGCTTTTATCACATCTTTCCGAGTATTTTTGTTGATCTGTTCCCTCTTCTTTACTCTAACAATAATGACACTTCTTGTCTTAATTGCTTTACAGATTTCTCTATTCAATATTTCCAATAATAGCATTTGATTTCTCCCCTTCTTTTCCCTTACTACCCTGTATTTTTGTGGTTAAGACTTTTATCTGTTATTAATTTAGCTGCACAGAAATATATCCTACTTACTTCTGTTATATCAAACAGATTTCTGTGGACAGTCCTAATTACCGTGTTCATTTGTTTTATCAAACTTCTAACTTTTTGGGTTTTATTGACTTTCTATAATCTGTTTCTTTCACTGATCTTAATATGTCTTTCCATCTCTATTAAATCAAGCAACTCTTCTCTTAAGTCATTTTCCACTAAACTGACTGCAAATTCTTTGTTCTCTATTTCCTGTGGGCATTCTATAGGTAGTTCCACAGCATCTTCCTGTGCCATGTTCTTTTTGGTTTCATCCCGTGTCATCTGTTCCTCTTTCATATGGGAACTCAGTGGCCTATCATCCACAACATTGGCTATGTCAGAGTTGCCACAGTTTACTGTTCCTCCCCTTGCTGTGCAAATGCAATTGGACGTTTGCCCTGGTTTCCTATGGAAGACTCCAAATTATCTTCATCTAGCAATGTTTCCCACTCCACTGGTTTTGCCTTAATTTAGGGATCCACTGCTCTATCCTGCTGTGAGTTAGCGTGCAAGTTAGATTTTCTACACTAAATCCTTCACTTCACAGGTCCATCCATAACCTCAGTTTCTATTTCTTTAACTTTTCCATTACTAATCCTCCTTTCTACTTTTCCTCTGTTTTCTTATTTTTTTGTATTGTAAAATTTTCCATGTCTGGATGCCTTTGCCTATATTTCTCTTCAAATATCTTTGGTGCTGCTGCTTTTGTTTTGATTATTTTTGCTTGATCCTTTGCATAAATAATTACACCATTTTAAATCTTTTCTTTCCCATGTTCACATTTCTTCTTCAGGTATCTTCTGTTCCTCCCGTTTCTTCTTACTTTGGGGACTCGTTGTTCCATCATGCTGTAATATAACATGTGTTAAACTTTCTACACTAAATCCTTCACTTTGCAAGTGTTTCATAACTTCAGCTTCTATTTTTTTTAACTTCTACTTTACTAATCTTCTGTTCTACATTCCCTCTTTGTGATCTTATTTTTTACTGTGAAATGTTCCATATCTGGATACCTTTGCCTGTATTTCTCTTCAAATATCTTTGGGGCTGCCTCTTTTGCGCAGATTAGTTTGGGTTTCTCCTTTGGATAAATATTGCACCAGATCATCTCTCTCTCTCTTTCCCATGTACATATTTCTTTTCTATACCTTTCAAAAGTCTCTAGATTTTGTTCTTTATATTTTTGGACTTCCTCAGTTGCTTCTTTTTCCAAATGGACCAAGATTTCTTGGTCTATATAATGTTTTTCATAAATCTGTTATATTAATGAACACATTTTTTTTGAAGCTTCTGACAGTTTTTCTTGTGGAAGTATTTTTCTTTCCTCTAATTTCTCTCTTAATCTTTGTGTACATCTTCTGTCTGGAAATTCCGGGCTTCTTGCATAATCTTTCTTATCTTCAATAGTCCACTCGATCACCTTTATGGCTCTTCTTTGGCCTATCCGTTTTTGTGATTTTTTGTGGACTGTTACTTCTTTCTGCAACAGGGGGGGGCAACCTCCCTCTGGGCCCTGTCTAGCCCTATTGTAGGAATATTTCAACGTCTTCAGGATTCTACACTGTCTTTTTCCAGTCCTGACACCAGTGTTCCTACCAGGATTGGGCACTTGTTTTATCCTGGGTCTTATGCACCTAGCTATCTTTTTCATTTTTTAACCTACTTCTGTCCATGATATATGCTATATAAATACAGTCTATATATCAGTGTTGTCTTGGTGAGATTTTGTAAAAACAACAGGTTCCACCTCGTGAAGGTACTCATCAAGACTTGAGGATGAATTCAATTTCAATACTACTACTCTCTTTTACTTGCTGACTTCTCTCTCCATTTGGACCTATATTTGGAATATTCAGAATACCTATGAATCTACGGTATGACTGACTGCATATCCTTGTGTGCCTTCCTAGCTTTTATGTTAACTATCACATCACATTTTAAGTATGGTGCCTGAGAAAAGCCAACAACACAAGATGTCTCTACCTCTTCCTTCTTTCAGTGGTGTCAGAAACCTAGGATCTCTGTGAATTCAAAACTCTTTTACTGTGAAGTGCACTTCAAAAGCTTCCTTCCTCCCCTCCCTAAGGGTCTGTGAACCTATTTCAGTGTTTGGGGATTCACAGCTCTTCTATTCTCTATTGACGGCAGCCTCAGCTAGTGCCTGTCAATAAAAAGACAGCAACTAAGGCTATATCATCAAGAAATATGATACCACTGACTGACAGAAAGGGTAAGTAAGAAACAGTCCTTAAACTTAATTATAGTCTTTAAAAATCTTATTTAAGTAACATTCTGAAGCTGAAGAATCATTCGATTTAACACATTCGAAACCTGACAAAATAATGCTACTGGAAAAAAAAAGTTACTGACATTCTTTCTTCAGATTCTGAAAGTAAGCAGGTATACTGAATATTGTCTTTTAAAGGAAATTGATAAAGCAATAAAAAAATATAAGTAAAATAAAAACCCACTATGGAAAGAGCAAAACAAAATCAGCCAGTACGGCCAACACTCAGTATGCTATTTATTTAACATTTGTTTAGTGGTTAGGTGGACTGGATTAATTATTTTCACAAACAGTGGCAAAAGGCAAAAACATGTACAACTCTCAAAATAAAATAAGAACAAACAAAACAAATAAATACATGCATACATAAACTAAAATAAACTATGACCTTGACAGCAGATACATTTCTTAGTAAACATATTGATTTGATGCAACAAATATGTAGGAAAATACTTGGAAAAGCCAGATTTGTACTTTGAGGCAAATGAAACATACAAAGTATGTACAAATCAAAGCCTTGGCAAGTTAGCAAGTGTTAGCCAGTTGAAGCAGAGACACTTACACAGAGCAGAAGCTGGGAAGTGTTGTACTCTGGGATTTTATTAAGGCAGTAGCATTGCATCAGCTCCAAAGACCCCTAACCAGGAAAAGCTGAAAGACAACAACATTACATCAACTCAAAAAAAGAAGTTATGTACTCACCATAACGTTCCATCCGAGTAGGTAACTTCATTTGTCAGCAACCTGTGGGTATCGGATCCAACCTGGATCCGAGCCGGCAGCTTGCCAAGCTAGAGATCTGAGCTCCAAGCTCCTCCCCCTTACCCATAATATCCTGCTACCTCCCTCCAGTCCTCAGATAGAGTTTGCCCAAATATCAGACAGCACTAAAACAAGCAAAAACCTGAACATCCTAACCTGATACCTACCAGGAGTGAATCACTTAATTATTCAGGTAACGGACTACAGGTTAGGGGGATGGAGGGGGGGGTCGGTTGCTGATAAATGAAGTTACCTACTCAGATGGAACGTTATGGTGAGTACATAACTTCTTTATCTGAAGTAGTTAATTTCATTTGATCAGCAACCTGTGGGACAGAGTCCCCAGCTCCCAAGAACTTGGGAGGTCCTCAAGGAAGGATATTCCGGAGCACTGCAGAGCCAAAGGCTGCCCTCCCTCTGGACATCAGATCTAATTTATAATGAGAAATAAAGGTATGAGAGGAAGCCCAAGTAGCTGCCGAACAAATGTCATCCAGGGGTACCCTTGACCAAAAGGCAGCAGAGGTAGCCATAGAACGGGTAGAATGAGCACGAACCCCCACAGGCTCAGGCCGACCAGAAATTTTGTACGTGAGTAAAATGCAGCGAGTTATCCACCTAGCTAGAGTCACCTTCGTTACTGGTTTACCCAAAGATGGCTTAGCAAAGGAAACAAAGAGCTGCTCCGACTTACGCGAGGCAGCTGTTCTGTACAAATAAAAGCACAATTGTCTATGCACATCTAATGAATGTAGTCTGTATTCTCCTTTGTTCTGGTAGTTAGGAAAGAAAACAGGCAGATTAATGGATTGGTTGATGTTAGCCTCGGAAGCCACTTTGGGTAAAAAGGAGGGATTAGTCCTGAGGGATACTCTGTCCTTATGGAAGACAAGATACGGAGGTTTAGTACAAAGGGCCTGAAGCTCCGATACCCTTCTAGCTGAGGTAATAGCAATCAAGAAGGCAGTTTTCCAAGACAAAAACTTTAAGTCAACCGAAGCTGCAGGCTCAAAGGGGAGGCCAGTAAGAGCCTGGAGGACTAAGGTTAGATCCCACGGAGGAACCGCATTCTTGACAGGAGGTCTTAAAAGAAAGGTACCCTTCAAGAAGGTCTTACAGATCTTAGAGGAAGCTAAGGGTCCAAGATCGTCTCCTATGTGGAAGTGGGAAATGGCCGCCATTTGAACATTCACAGTTGAAGAGCTGGCCCCCTGATGAAAGATGTGGGATAAGAATTCAAGTACTGCTGGAATAGGAGCTGTAAAGGGGTCCAAATTCCTTTGCCCGGCCCAAATAGAAAAACGTTTCCATTTACTGTTGTTGACTTTCCTGATAGAAGGTTTATGCGCCGCCACCAGGATGGATTTAACTGCGGACGAGATGCCGGGAGTCCTAGCCACTAACGGAACCAATCAACCAAGCGGAAAGCTTGAAGTCATCCAGGTTCAGAGTTTTCAATCCCGAAGGATGAGAAATCAGATCTGGAATGGGATCTAAGATCCAAGGAGGAGCCATGAGATGAGACTGTAGGTATGGGAACCAGGTTTGACGAGGCCAGAATGGGGCTATGAGGATAACCTTGCTCCCCAACCAACGAGCTTTCTGCAAGAATTTGGTCATTAACAGGAGAGGAGGATAAGCATAAAGAAGACCAGATGGCCAAGCATGAACTAGAGCGTCTCTGGGGGTCTCCCCCAGTGGAGGGATTAGAGCGAAAAACTCACTGCACTTTGCGTTCGAAGGCAATGCGAACAGATCGCAGCAAGGTTGACCCCATTTGAGGAAGATCTGTTTCGCTACTAAGGGGTTCAGAGACCACTCGTAAGGTGAGAGGATAGTTCGACTCAGCTTGTCCGCTAGAATGTTGGACCGACCCAGAATGTGAGTTGTTAGCAGAAAACAGTTGGTGGATATCGGCCACTCCCAAACTCTCATGGCCTCTCGGCAAAGGGGGTAATACCTGGTTCCCCCCCTGTTTGTTGATGTACCAGACCACTGACATGTTGTCTGTCTGAACTGCAATAGTCCCTAGAGGAAGAAGGGCATGGAGAGCTTGCAACGCTAGAAGCACTGCCCTCATCTCCAGAACACTGATATGCAGAACGGTCTCTGCTGGGGTCCACGTGCCTTGGATTGTTCTGCCCATGCAATGCCCCCACAACCTACGCGAGAAGCGTCCGTGGTCACCGTGGCTTGGGGTAGAGACATCAAAAAGGGCCGCCCTTGCCGAAGCTCTCTGGAATGGAGCCACCAAAGCAGAGATTCCCTGCAAACCCTGCTGAGGGGAATCGGGGCGTACAACGGATGTCGAAGGATGGACCACTGGACCTGTAAGGTCCATTGAAGAACCCTCATATTCAAGCGGGCTAGGGGAGAAAGGTTGATAGCCGCCGCCATAGACCCTAGAGCCCTCAGGACTAATTCCGCTGGTGGGGCCGGAGACTGTAGAAGGGCTAAGACATGGAGAGTTAGGTTGTGGAGTCTGTCCGACGTCAAGGCCTTGGACTAAAGAGTGTCTATTCTGGCCCCTATGAAGTCCAGGACCTGAGCAGGCTGAAGGGACGATTTTTTGTAATTTATGGTGATCCCCAACTGGTGGGCCAAACGCAAGAAATAATCCCTGGCCGAGCATAGTAGATGCCTGGTGGGAGCAGCGAGGAGCCAGTCGTCCAGGTAAGGAAAGACCTGTATTCCCTGAAGTCTCAGGTGGGCCGGTAAAACTGCCATGACCTTGGTGAACACCCTAGGGGATGTGGTGAGGCCGAAAGGGAGGACCCTGAACTGATAATGACTGACCCCCAACCGAAAGCGGAGAAACCTCCTGGATCACCTGTTCATTAGAATGTGATAGTACGCATCCTTGAGGTCTATGGAGCACATCCAATCATCCTCCTGCAGAAGGGGGAGAATAGATTGAATGGTGACCATCCAGAATTTCTCCTTGGCAACAGATAGGTTCAATATAAACAGGTCGAGAATTGGCCTCAAGTCCCCCGTCTTTTTTGGCACCAAAAAGAACCTGGAGTAACTGCCTGATCCGGACTGGCCTGGGGGGATGAGCTGGATGGCTCTTTTTCTTAGTAGCTCTTTTACCTCTAAAGCTGCCGCATCCCTCTGATTGGGTGGGACATTCGGGAGGCGCCCCAACTGAGGGGGAGGGTTCACGAAGGGAATAGAGTAGCCTCTGGATATTATTCGGAGCACCCAGCGATCTGTCTTGATGGACTCCCAATGTGCTAGGTGTTCCGAGAAACGCCCCCCGACTGCCTCCAGAGAGGAGCAATCGGGCAATCCCTCAGGGTTGCTGCACGGGTCGGTCGGAAAAAGGTTCCCTTGACCAAAAATTCTTCGGCCACCCTCTGCCTCTGGGCCGGCATCCGCCTTGTCCTCCCCTGCCTCTGAAGGACGAAGGGTCCAGAGCGAAATGGGATTGTTGAGATTTCCAGAACCACATCTTCTTTTGTCCTCTCTGGTTCCTGGAAAAGGACCTTTGAGGAGCCGAGAAGCAGATTCCGACGGCAGACATCTTCCCGTCTTTCTCGCTCTGGAGGAGCGTATTGCAGATGGTCTTGCCAAACAAGGTAGAACCGTCAAAGGGAGCGTTCGCGAAGGATGCCTTGAAGGGTTCCACAAAATCGCAAAGATGGAGCCAGGCATGACGCTGCAAGGCGATGCCTGCTCCACTGGCTCTAGCCGCCCCCTCCGTGGCATGGGAGAGAAGCTGCATAGAAGTGTTGGATACTGACTTTAGAGTGGCCATTCGTGCCGAGAAGGTTCTTTTGTCCTCAGCCGACACGGACCCCGGGGGTGACCCAGCGTACTCTTTGATTATATCCCACTGAAGGCGAATCACGTGTACCAAATAGTTCAGTGCCCTTATGGAGAAGGTGGCTGAAGCGAACAACCGCTTTCCAATGCGGTCCATCGTCCGAGACTCCTTGTCGGGAGGATGTACTGAGGAACTATCCTGAGCCAGTTCCTTCCTGGTGGCAGCCACCACCACCATGGCATCTACTGGGGAAACTTTGCTCCACGCCGTCCTGTCTGTCGGGGGACTAAGGATTTTATCTGGTCTCTTGGGGATCGGCTCTACAGTGTCTAGCTCCTTCCACTCCCTGGTAGTTATAAGATCTACCAGGGGGTCGGCCGGAGGGGACACTCAAGAGGCAGATGGGCCTGTGTCAAACGCCTCCAGAAACACAGACTCATCCGAGGAAGGTTTTTGGGCTGACCAACCCCCTCTAATGCGCAGCATCTCCATGATGTCTCTGAAGGAGACATCCTCAGGGGCTGACCTGGGGGAACCTTCCCCTTCCTCCAAGTCAGTGTCTTCCGTGAGGGACTCGGGGGAGTCCAAGTGCCTCCTTTTACACTTTCGTGGGGTTGTCCAAGGAGGGCTCACCAACCAGGTCCTGCTCCTCTAGGGAAACCATCTGGGACGTAGACACAGGCTGTCCCTGGGGCCGGATGATGGAAGTCAGGCCATCTGTGAGGGAATGGCGGGTGGATCCATAGCACGACAAGCCAGGGGCCTCGAATTCCACGAGAGGACCCTCTCCACGATGTCGAAGGCCGACGGTGAACCGCTCTCCCTAGGATCCGAGAGCAGCCCCCTCAGATCAGACGTGTGGATCGGAGCCGGAGCCGAAGCGATCGGACCAGAAAGAGAAGTTTGCTCCGACCGCATTGGAGCCGAAGACACACTCACCCCTCCTTTTACACTTTTGTTTGTGAGTAGCCTCCTCGGGGGGGGCTGTCCGAGGAGGGCTCACCAACCAGGTCCTGTTCCTCTAGGGAAACTATCTGGGACGTAGACACAGGCTGTCCCTGGGGCCAGATGATGGAAGTCAGGCCGTCTGCGAGGGAATGGCGGGTGGATCCATAGCACGACGAGCCAGGGGCCTCGAATTCCACGAGAGGACCCTCTCCACGATGTCGAAGGCCGACGGTGAACCGCTCTCCCTAGGATCCGAGAGCAGTACCCTCGGATCAGACATGTGGATTGGCGCCGGAGCCGAAGCGATCGGACCCGAAAGAGAAGTGTGCTCCGACCGCATTGGAGCCAAAGACACACTCACCCCTCCAGATCCAAGGCTCTGCTCAAAGCCCCGAGAGCTCGGATCCGAAAAAGGACCCAACAAACTCGAGGGTACAGCCGAAGTAGAGATTACTGTCGGCACTGACTTCCCGGCTCCGATGCTACCCGGATCCTACTGCTCTGAAACCCGATAATGGATCGGAGAAGGAGCAATGGGGGCAAAGAAAGGGGCCAAGCTCCCCCCCCAGAGGGGGAGGGGGCAAGAGCACTCCCATCTGCATCTGGGCCTGGAGGAAGCGAAGCATCATCCGGTCCATGTCCGCATCCGAAAGGCTCCTAGTTGACCTAGAAGAGGCCGCCGAGGCTGGCCGGGAAAGGCCACCTAGACAACCTCGAAGGTGACCGGGCCTCCTCCTCCAGCTCTGGAGAGAAATGTGGGGAACGGAGCCGAGAGGGAGAAGACCCGGAGACCTTCAAGGGAGAAAGGAGCTGCTTAGCCGGGGCCAAGGGTGCAGAATCGGCCCGCCGCTTATGGCTCCTATGCCTCTCCCTGTCTCTTTCCTTCTCTCTATGCCTATCTTTCTTACTGTCGTCCCTCTCTCCCTGGGACACCGTGGGAGTTTGAGTCCCAGCTAAGGGAGCAGGAACAGTAGGCTGAACAGCTGCAGCCGAGGCTGGTGCCACTGATGAAGAGGAGGAAAAAGCAGAATCTGCGGCCAAAAGGCCCGCAAGGATTAACTTTGTCCTCCCGTCTCTCAAAGCCTGGGGGTTGAAGGCGGCACAAATCAGGCAGCCTGATAAATGGGCAACCCCCAGGCAAATAACGCACTGAGTGTGGCCATCGGCTGGGGACAGCTTATGGCCACACTCAGAGCATTTAGAAAATATGGCCTTAGGGCCTTCGGCCATGACAACGCGCACACACACACACCCTCGCACACACAGTTAAGGGTAAGGGAAAGGTTAAGACTAACTGACTACTAAAACAAATTAAGCTAAATAAACTAACGGTCGACTAATACACACACAATTTTGAGAAAAAAACAGAGTAGAAAACCCTATGAAACAACTTGCAAAACCGTCAGGAGCTCATCACTTGTGCTTCAAGAAGCCACGGCAAACGAGATCTGAGGACTGGAGGGAGGTAGCAGGGTATTATGGGTAAGGGGGAGGATCTTGGAGCTCTGATCTCTAGCTTGGAAAGCTGCCGGCTCGGATCCGGGTCAGATCCGATACCCACAGGTTGCTGATCAAATGAAGTTAACTACTTCAGATTAATGCATTTCTACAGACAGTCTGAAGTAGGAAAGTCTGGGACTGTTACACATGTTGGATGGTCTCATATGTTACGAAGGAATAAGTTCCATACATCCAATGCAAGTTTATGGAAAACCTTTCCGTACAGTTTAATGTGAAAGGCAGCATTTGAAGAAAGGGTACTGCATTCTTAGTTGGAAAGATGTAGTTATTTGTGTGAAACAGAAGGCGAGTGGAGCAGAGGTTTTGATGAGGTAAGTTACTTCATCTAAGTAGACGGAATAACATGTTTTGCAGCTTTGCTCTGAAACTGAAAGTATCACTTGTGAGTACCAGGTAGCAGTGGTGTGTTCCGCAGTGTGCAACATAAATGAATCACCATATTCTGCCAAACATTTTGAAGAAGGTTACGCTTTTTTGAGTTACCAAAAACAACACGAGGTAGGGAGTGCTCCAATTAATGCATGAGGATATTTCTATTATGCAATACCTAGTGCTTGGAATGAGGAGGTGGGTCATTTTGTATAATCTTTAATTGCTTGGATACCTCAGAGATAATGAAATCAATGTGCACTGAATGACAGACTATGACTAAGTAGCATTCCCACATACTGAATAGTAACTGTGTCCATATATGGTAGTAGAATGTGTTGCTATATATTCCCCAAGTGTTGTCTTCTCTTACACTCAGTCACTATCTTCCTTCATAGAGCAGAGCCTGTGGTCACTACATCTGACCTCGATACCGTACAAGTTCTGCCACAAGGCCCTACTCCTACAAGTTTACTGAGAATTTTGTCATTGTATAAAAGCCTGCAGTCATTACATCTGACCTAAATACTACAGGAGCTCTGCCACAAGGACCTACTCCTACAAATTTACTAAGACTTTTTGTCATTGTGTAATAGCCCGCAGTCACTACATCTGACCTTGATACTGCAGGAGTTTTGCCATAGGGCCTTACTCCTACAAGTTTGCTGAAACTTCTGTCATTGTATAATGTAAGCATATTTATCATGGAGAACCTTACTGTTTATTAACTGTTGTTGCCTTTCGGCTTTTCCCGGTAAGGGGTCGCCACAGCGGAAATCCGGTCCGCTAATGATTGGCAGTAGATTTTTACGAAACACCGAGGTGCCAGCTCGATGCTCAACGTTCAACTAAGGCACGCCCATTTACACGTGCATGTCTTTCGAATGCTACCTAACTGGGGGGAGGACATGCAGACTCCACACAGAAGACACTCTCATGCCCAGCCGAGAATCGAACGGGAGAACCTCTTGCTGGGAGGTAACAACGCTACCGCTGTTTATTAACTGTAATCAGTTAAATACATGCTTGCAGTGCGACTGAAAGCCTCTGTGGAATAGTCTGTACACTCTAAGGACCTTTTACTAAGCTGGCCACTGTCCTGTTTTTCTTGACCAACAGACTATACTGCACATGCCAGTTATTTAACCCAGGAAATGACAAAAAAGTAGTTATGTTCTTACCATATTTCATCTGCGTTGTCCATCTTCATTTCCATTAACCTATGGGTATTGGTTCCAATCCTTGGGACCAACTGGCCGCTTTTTTTTACAGCTTGAACTTTCTGACTTGAGCTCTTTCCTATAACCGCAATGCCCCACTCCCCCAACATACCTCAGATTCAGTTTGCCAGAAAGGCATATCACATAAAAATATTTACACTAGTTATAGAGTTGTGTATTTCTCTAAACAACATCAGGAGCTCAGCATAAGGAATAAAAATTCCCTTGAACATTCAACCAGGCTTCCCAAAGACCTGGATAGGGGGATGGGGGGGTGGGTAGGTTAATGGAAATGAAGATGGACAACACAGATGGGATGTTATGGTAAGAACATAACTTCTTTACCTGATGTTGTCCTCTTCATTTCACTAACCTGTGGGACAGAGGAGCAGAGCCAAAAACAATTACACTGTGAGATAGATGTCCAATTTGTAATGCGTAATAAATGTGTAGAGATTAGGCCAAGTAGCTACAGCGCAAATGTCTTCAATAGAAACTCTAGACCAAAAAGCCTGAGAAGTAGCCACGGATCTTGTGAAGTGGGCCTTAATTTGTACTGGAAAGGGAATATTTTTGGAAGAGTAAACAAATGTAATACAATCTTTCAACCAACTTGCTAGTGAGACTTTGGCAATGGATTTACCTCTTTTTGGCATTGAAAAAGATATGAACAACTGATCAGACTTCCTAAAGGGCTTGGTTCTGTGTAAATAGAAATGAAGCTGTCTATGAACATCAAGCAGATGGACAGTAAATTCACTTTTGTTTTGATAATTGGGAAAAAAGACTGGGAGATTGATGGACTGATTAATGTTCCCTTCCTTAGCCACCTTGGGTAAAAAATAGAAGTTATGTCCTTACCATAACGTTCCATGTGGAGTGTTCATCTCGCCTTTGTTCTTACACATGGGTTCGGAGCCGATCCTCTGCTCCGTGTCGGCCGCTTGCAAGCTCTGCATCGAGAAGAAGCTCAAGACAACCTAATACCCACAATCCCCCTCTGCCTTTACCTCAGATCTAGTTTGCAAGCAAACCAGCAGTCAGAGAGAGAACACTCATGCCAATATCACATATGCACAGAAACTAAGAGTCTATATATATAACTATATATATATATATATATATATATATATATACATGTTAACTATATATACAACAACTGCAATGCAGAAGCAGAATGCCCCAGACCAGGCACCAAACTGAAAGTTCTTCCTAAGGGTGGAGGGTGGGAATGTAAGAACAAAGGCGCAGATGAACACTCCACATGGAACGCTATGGTAAGGACATAACTTCTATATGTGATAGTGTTCAATCTCGCTTGTTCTTACACATGGGTAGCGTCCCTAGCTCCTTGTTCCTGAGGAACTCACGGAAGGACGTTCTTGAGCACAGTGGAACCAAAGGTTGCCCTGTCCCTAGAAACCTTGTCTACCTTATAATGAGAAATAAATGTATGTGGTTTAGACCAAGTAGCAGCCGCACAAATAGCGTCTAGTGGTACGCGAGCTGCATGAGCCAGGGATGTAGACACTGACCTTGTGGAATGTCCTTTGGGTTTGTGCAAAAGAGTTTGATCTGAAGAATCATAGACATAGATGATACAATCAGTTAACCACTTAGAAAGAGTTCTCTTAGTAACCGCTACTCCTTTTCTGTTATCAGCAAAGGCTACAAAAAGTTGATCAGATTTCCTGTGATCTTTTGTTCTATCCAAGTAAAACCTTAGTTGTCTGTGGACATCTAATTTGTGCAACATATACTCCATTTTATTGGAGTGATTCTTGAAGAAAGTGGGTAATTCAATGGACTGATTAATATTGTTAATAGAACAAACTTTAGGAAGGAAGGATGAATTAGTGAAGAGAAACTCTGTCAGAGTGAAAGATCAAATAAGGGTGTTTAATGGAGAGAGCTTGAAGTTCAGATACTCGCCTAGCGGATGTAATGGCTACCAAAAGAAAGTCTTCCACGACAAAGATTTGAATAGGCAAGAGGAGGCTGGTTCAAATGGGGCAGCATCAACTTAGATAATAATAAGTTTAGACTCCAAGGTGACGAGGAGATCTAATTGGTGGTCTAATATGAAAACCCTTTTAAAAGGCTTTACAAAGTCTGTGGGCCATAACAGGAGCCCCACATTCTTCCACATGGAAATTAGAAATGGCAGCCAATTGAACTCTTAATGTGGCAGGAGAAGCACCCTGATGGAACAAGTCTGTTAAAAACTCTAATATTTTATTCAAAGGAGCTATAACAGGGTCCACTTGCTGTGTATTCCCAGAATACAAAGCGCTTCCATTTACTAGTATATGTTTTAGTAGTGGAGCCTTTATGAGACGCCACCAATATATTCTCCACTGCAGGCTACAGAAGATCAGACCTGGCTACGTTGAATTGGAGCAGCCAAGCTGCTAGATGGAGGGACAAGAGCGAGGGTGGGGAGCCCCTGACGAGTGAGTCAATAGATCTGGCTCTGGGTCCAGGATCCAGGGTCCCCGAATGCAGTGTGTCATGAGGAAGGGGAACCAAATTTGACGAGACCAGAATGGGGCAATGAGGATTATTGTCCTGTGTAGGTTGTTGGCTTTCTGGAGAAACTTTGAGATCAGGGACAAGGGAGGAAATGCGACAGGAGACCCGGGGCCAATCGTGAATCAGTGCGTCCCTGGGGACTTCCCCTGGAGGGGGTAATAGGGCAAAGTAGCTCCTGCATTTGGCGTTCATTGGAGACGCAAACAGATCGCAGGAAGGCTGGCCCCACATGCGAAAAATCTTTTTCGCAACTGACTGTTTTAGGGACCACTCGTGCGGTAACAGTATTGCTCTGCTCAGCCTGTCGGCTATGACGTTGGATGACCTCGGGATGTGCGTTGCTATCAGAAAGCGACCCGTAAACTCCGCCCATTGCCAGATTCTCATGGCCTCTTTGCATAGCTGATAGGACTTGGTTCCCCCTTGCTTGTTTATGTACCAGACTACCGACATGTTGTCCGTCTGAACTGCAATAGTTCCCAGAGGAAGAAGGGGAGCAAAGTGTTGCAACGCTAAAAACACTGCCCTCAACTCTAGAACATTGATGTGCAGATTGTACTCTAAATTGGTCCATTCGCCTTGGACTGTCTGTCCCTGAAAGATGCCCCCCCACCCTATCAGGTAAGCGTCCGTGGTCACCGTAACTGTAGGCGTGGGTAGCACAAATGGTCTCCCCTTGGAAAGGTTGCAAGTCTGAAGCCACCAGTTTAGGTGTGTTTTGCATGTGTTCGTTATAAGAATCTTGTGTGTTAGAGGTAGTTGTTGGAACGACCATTGTGCAAACATTAGCCATTGTAGGACTCTCATGTGCAGTCTTCCCAAGGGTATTGCAATAAGAGAAGCTGACATGAGTCCCAAAACCTTCAGTACCAGTTTTGCTGGGGATTTCCTGGACAAGAGAAGAAGACGTATGTGAGTCTGAAGTGAAAGTATCCTTTCTGGAGGAAGTCTTAGAATTAACTGATGTGTATCTAATTCCATTCCTATGAATAAGATACGCTGTGATGGCTGTAGTAAGGATTTTCCGAAGTTTACGGAAATTCCTAGGTGAATACACAGTTGAAGAGTGTAGTCTCTGGCCTGTACTAGTTGACGCTGGGTGGTGGCAGAAAGGAGCCAGTCGTCCAGAAACACGGAAACACCTGGATTCCTAGGCGTCTCAAGTGAGACGCTACCACTGCCATGCATTTGGTGAAGACCCTGGGGGCTGAGGTCAGACCAAAGGGCAGGGCTCGAAACTGAAAGTGACTGGCACCCAGCCGGAAGTGCAAATGATCTCTGGATGCCCTGGCCATTTTGATGTGGTAGTATGCATCCTTCAGATCTATTGAGCACATCCAGTCGTCCTTCTGTAAGAATGGAAGGATCGATTGAAGCGTGACCATTCGGAACTTTTCTTTCTTGACGAAAGTATTGAGGTCGCTTAGGTCCAGAATGGGCCTCCAAGTCCCCTGTTTTCTTTGGAACTAAAAAGAACCTTGAGTAAGTTCCGAATCCTCTTTGGTCCGCTGGGACTGGTTGGATGACTTTTTTCTAGCAGCTTTGAAATTTCTATAGCTGCTGGCTCTCTCAGATGGGGCGGTACATCTGGGAGTCTTTTCTTTGGAATGGGATAGGATAGAAATGGTATATTGTAACCTCTGGTAACCACGCTTTTTACCCACTTGTCTGTAGTTATGTTTTGCCAGGCCTGAGGGTATAAAGCTGTTTACCCCGACTGCCTCCAGAGCAGGACAGTCGGGCCTCCTCTCAGGAGTGCTGGAAAGGTTTACCAGGGAGTGTATCCCTGTCACCTTGATTCTGCGGACCCTCTGCCGCCAGGGCGGCGTCTTCCACCTCTGCCCCTCCTCTGCCTCTAGAAGGCATCACCCTGTGTGCCTGGGAAAGATCCTTGGGGTTTCCACCACATTTTTCCACCACGTTGCCCTTTGGGGTACGGGTCTGGTTGGGGTGGAAAATGGACTCCGACAGCAGACAGAGTCTTTCCCTCCTGCTCACACCGGTAAGGGTCTCCTTTACTTTGGGGCCAAAAAGAGTGGCACCGTCAAATGGGGCGTTAGTAAAGGAAGACTTGAAGGCTTCCGCAATGAACATAAGCGCATCCAGGATTGTCTGCGAAGAGCAATCGCTGAAGCTGCTGCCCTACTCGAACCTTCGGCTGCGTAAGAGATCAGCCTCATGGACGAGTTCACAATGGATGTACGGGTATTAAGTTGCGCTGTCACTTTCTCTGAGACAGCAGCATCTGTAGTACCCTGGAGGGTATCTCCCAACTCTTTGACTAGATCCCTCTGTAGTCATGTAAAGTGGGTCAAATAGTTCAGGGATCGCATGGAAAAAGCCGCTGAACTAAAAATGCGCTTCCCATACCTGTCCATAGTCCTAGAATCTTTATTAGGGGGATGGACAGATGAGGAAGATTCCGACATCTCCTTTTTCGTGGCCGCTGCCACCACCATAGCGTCCACTGGAACTCCTTTTGTCAAGTAAGTCTTGTCCTGGGGTGCAGTGATACACTTATTAGGCTTCCTAGGGACTGGTTCCACTGTGTCAGGAGCCTCCCACGCCCGCCCTTCGAGCAATAAGTTCCATTAATTCATCGAAGGGCGGAGTGACCCAGGAGGAGGAAGGGCGAGCACCGAATGCCTTCAGCAAAACTGACTCATCCTCAGAAGGGGAGGGCTTGCCAATCACCTCTCTGCTTTAGGATCTCCAGGATGTCAGAAAAAGAGACATCCTCTGAGGGTGACTTTGGGGACCCTTCTGACTCATCTAAGTCAGTGTCCGATGTCAAAGATTCTTGTGGAGAATCTAAGTGTCTCCTCTTACACAATCTTTTCCTCGAACTTCTTCGGGGAGCATCCAAGAAGCCTCCGAGGAAGAGGGGCACCTCCAGGGGTGGCTGAGACACCGGTGCTCGACGCTTGGATGTAGCCGTGGGTGCAGAGGAGGATAACGGCCCTTTATGGGGAGGAGAGGTTACTTCTACTGATGTGGTTGTCTGGGTAGACAACACCTTCCTCATGAGATCGAAGGCCCCGGGTCCCGAGTCAAGAATCTCCCAGTTCAAGAAATGGGAAGAATCCCGAGACAGGCACCGAAGGCATCGACCCCGAGGACGGAGCCGAATCGATCCGCACCGAGGCCCCAAGGGGAAGAGTCGGAACCGAAACGTCGGTTCGACTCTCGGCCCCGGAACCAAGGACAGATCGTTGGCTCCGAGACTCCGGTACCGGATCCGACGGAGTCGAGGTGAGAGGAACAGACCGAGAAAAGGACGGTTCTGGACCCGAGGGCTCCACAATCAGAAGATCAACCTCTTCCGGCTCCAAAGACTGGACAGGTCTCTGAGGAGGAATGGATGGAGACAATGGGAGGCCTTCAAGTTTCGACACCAACTGGGTGGAAACCGAAATAAGTTTGGATGGGGCCGAATGCTCCAATAACTTCTGCACCACACGATCCACATCGATATCGGAGAGCTTAGAAGAAGAACGGGTCGAAGGAACCGAAGACGGAGCCGACCTCAATAGAGTCGAGGGAGGGAGCTCCATCACCGGTTCCAAGACTCGAGGCTCGAACTGACAACAGTTGAACACTCGGCCCCAAGTCTGTGGAACCGGTGATCTAACTTTACAAGAGCTCGGAGCCGATGACTTGGGCTCCGACGCCTTCGATTCCTTCGAGGATTTGGATGCCTGGTCTGAAGCATCCAGAGCCTCCTGAAAGGAAGGTTTTAATAACCCCCTGTCCATGAGTTTCCTGCGCCTATCTGTCATGACCCTCCCACTAAAAGAGTGACAAATTGAACAGTCCTCTTGTAAGTGGAGAGGGCCAAGGCAGTAGACACAGGAACTATGGTTGTCAGTAACTGACATTTTTTGGCCACACTGGCAATGTTTAAAACCTGATTTAATTTTCTCAGACATCTTAAAGAAGAAACAGGTAAGAGAAAAAAAGTCAAGTCCAGTAGAGTAGACAAATCCAGTAAAAAAGGTCGAATCCGATATATAAGTCAGTCCGGTTGTCAAATTCAAGTAAGTTGTGGAAGGCCCCGAAAAACTCTAACAAGTTTAATTAAACTTAACGGTACCGAGTATTTCTACCTTACCACACACACATACACTATGTCACCAAAAAGTACTTTTAGAATAATTTTTTCTCAAAAATAACAATAATAAAGTTATTTCTTATCTGAAGTTGCTCGAGCTAGATCCCAGTGATGCAACAGCAGCGCAAACTAGATCTGAGGTAAAGGCAGAGGGGGATTGTGGGTATTAGGTTGTCTCGAGCTTCTTCTCGATGCAGAGCTTGCAAGCGGCCGACACGGAGCCGAGGATCGGCTCCGAACCCATGTGTAAGAACAAACGGCGAGATTGAACACTATCACATCAAAGGATTAGTATGCAAGGCAACTCAATCCTTGTGAAAGATTGCATTTGGAAATTCTGAAGAAAGGGCTTGAAGTTCCGACACTCTTCTTGCAGACTAATAATTAACAGAAAGAGAATTTTCCAGGAAAGGAATTTCAAATCCACAGTAGCTGCAGGCTTAAAGGGTGGGTGAACCAAGGCTTGCAGAATCATTGTTAAATCCAAAGGTGGAGTAGGATCTTTCACTGAAGGCCGGAGCAGCAAAGTGCTCCCATGGAATGCTATACAAAGATTAGAAGACGCAAGGCATAAGGAATCCAAGCCAGTGTGAAAACTGAATATAGCTACTAACTGGACTTTGACAGTGGAATAACTAGCTCCATGATTGAAAAGAGACGCCAACATCAAGAATGGCAGCAACTGCTGCTGTAAAAGGATCTATTAGTTTTTGTTCAGCCACATATCAAATCTCTTCAACTTGCTTTTATAAATCTTATGTGCTAAGACCTATAAGAAGACACCAAAGTATCTTTAGCGGGAGAAGAAAGCCTGGGATATCTTGCCATCATCAGAAGTGAAGAAACCATGTGGTTAGCTTCAGGCCCTTTAAGACCAGATGAGGATGCCCTGATGGGTGAGAGAGCAGACCTCGGACGGGATCCAACCTTATCAGAGAGCAAACCAGATGAGACCAAAGGAAGGTGAACCAGGTTTATCGAAACCAAAAAAGGGCAATGAGGATTACTTTGCTCTGCAACCTGAAAGTTTTCTGTAAGAACTTGGGAATTAGTGGCTTAGGAGGAAAGACACTGAAAAGACTGGAGAGCCAGATATGGACAAGAGCGTCCCTGGGTGACTGTTGCTGAAAGGGGATGCAAACAGACTGCAGCAGGGGAGACCCCATTTGTGGAAGATCATGTTTGTTGTTGAATGATTCAGAGACCACTTGAGAGGTATCGGTAATACTCGACTGAGACGGTCTGCTAATATGTTCGACTCCCCTGGAATATGTGTTGCTACCAGAAAGCAGTTGGTAGAGACTGCTCACTGCCAAACCCTCATTACCTTTCGACACAGGGGATAGGACTTGGTTCCCCCCGGTTTGTTGATGTACCAAACTACTGACATGTTGCTGTTTGGATTGCAATAGTCCCCAGAGGAAGAAAGCTGTTGAGTACTTGGCAGCACTAGGAGAACCACTCACCTCCAGTACACTGATATGCAATTTGGTCTCCTGGGACGTCCATGTGCCTTGGACTATTCGACCCAGATAATGACCCCCCCAACACACCCTAGCTGGGAGGCACCTGTGGTCAACGTGGCTTTTGGGAATGGAAGGATAAACGGATGTCCTCGAGTAATGTCTGCAGAGTGAAGCCACCAAAGCAGAGATTCCTTGCACACTTGTGACAGTTTTATGGGAAGACAGAGGATTCCAGAGTAGTAAATACTGAACTGCTAATGTCCACTGCAATATCCTCATGTGGAAATGAGCCACGGGCAGGACAGTTATTGCCGCCACTGAACCCAATGCCCTGAGAACTAAACTGGCTGGAGACTGAGGTCTGGTTAGAAATTGTCTGATATGACTTTATAGATTCATTACCCTGTCTCTCGTCAGATAAGCACAGGATGTCCTTGTATTCAGATGAACCCCAATGAAGTCTATGACCTGAACTGGATCCAACTGTGATTTCTGCATGTTCATAGTTATCCCTAGAGTTCGGGCTAGCTGCAGTAAGTAGTCTCTGGTTTGAATGAGTAGATGCCTGGTTGGAGCAGTCAGAAACCAATCATCCGGATACGGAAAAATTTGGTAGCCCTGCAGTCTGAGATGCACTGTCAAAACTGCCAAGCATTTAGTGAACATCCTGCGGGATGTGTTGAGACCGAATGGGAGTGACCTGAATTGGTAATGACTGGCTCTCAGCCCGAACTGCAGGAAATGCCTGGAGCAAGTGTCCATTTTTACATGGTAGTATGCAGCCTTCATGTCCACAGAGCACATCCATTCGTCCGCCTTCAAGAGAGGCAGGAAGGACTGGATTGCGACCATCCTGAACTTCGTGTGCTTTATCGATTTTTTTCAAAGACGTCAGATCCAGAATAGGTCTCAAGTCCCCTGTCTTTTTGGGAACTAAAAACAATGTGGAGTAAAAGCCTGATCCGACTCAACTGGAAGGGGGGCCTCCTGGATAACTCTTTTTTGCAAAAGTTTCACTATTTCATGGACCACGTCCTCCCACTGATTGGGTGGAACATTGGGGAGGTAACATTTCTTCTTGGGAATTTTTTGAAATAGAATGGAGTATCCTCTGGATATGATCCTTAGCACCCATTTGGTCACTTGTGATGGCCTCCCAGGCTTCAGGGTGCAAGGAGTATCACCCCCCCCCCGACTGCCTCCAAAGGATGACAGGCAACTGTTGAGTATCGCTAGAGGGGCTTGTCATAAGAGGTTTGCAGTGACCCCTGATTTTGCAGACACCCTCGGCCGTGTGGGTGGCATCTTCCATTTTGGTTACCACCCCCTCCCCCCAAGTGTCCTGAAGAGGACCCTGTGACTTCAAAACTGCATTTTCTTACTCCCATGCTGGTTACTGGAGAAGGTTCTTTGTGGAGTAGAGAAACTTATTCTGATGGCAGACACAGTCTTTACGTCCTTCTCATTCGGAGAGAATCTCACGAACAGCTGACCCAAACAAGGTGAAGCCATCAAAGGGGGGGGGGGTTAATAAAGGCTTGTTTGAAAGGGCTCTGCAAAATCGCACAGCCTCATTCAGGAATGACGCCTTATGGCAATGCCCGAACCGGCAGCCCTTGAGATATCCTCTGCCATGTCAGAAATCCTCCTCATGGATGCGCTGGCTTATGACTGTAGGGTGGCCAGTCTGGAGAAAAAGGTTTTCTGATCCTCAGTGGACATGGACATTGGAGTTGAGCTAAAAGGTTTGTTTACCAAGTCCCTTGAAGTGAAACTTTTAGTTATGTACTTACCATAACTTTAGATGTATGGGATCCATCTCGCCTACATTCTCTACAGATGGGTTCGGAGCCGATCCTCGGCTCCGACTCAGCCGCTATACAATAGAACGCAGTCTCTTATTGGCTGAGTTACCTCATATCCCAGGATGCACCACTACCACTTCCCCAGATCTTGTTTGTCCGCACTCATGCTCACAGAAACATACTATTGTTATAACATTCTCAGGTCTTCAAGAGAGGAAAGAAGTTCAATTTCGGATCGTCCGGTCTCTCCTGGTCTACGAGGCAGGGGGAAGGAGGGTGGGTTATTAGGAATGTAGGCGAGATGGATCCCATACATCTAAAGTTATGGTAAGTACATAACTAAAAGATGTAATGTGATCCTATCTCGCCTACATTCTCTACAGATGGGACAGCGTCCCTAGCACCTAATTCCTGGGTGGCTCACTGGAAGACACTCCTGAGAACTGTGGAACTGAAGGAAGCTCGACCCCTAGATGCCACATCTAATTTGTAGTGAGAAATAAAGGTGTGTGAAGATGACCACGTGGCAGCCGCACAAATGTCACCAATAGAGAGCTTGGAATGAAAAGCTGCCGAAGTGGCCATAGCCCTAGTAGAATGAGCTTTCACTGGAACTATAAGTTCCTTATTTGAGATGAGATAAATATGATTGATACAGTCCCTGATCCACTTGGCAATAGTGACCTTTGTGACAGCTTTGCCTAATCTATTATCAGAAAAGGACACAAACAGTTGATCTGATTTTCGTGCTTTGTGTGTCCTATCCAAATAGAAACGTAATTGTCTGTGCACATCCAAGCTGTGAAAAGTATATTCAGCTCTATTCGAATACTTGGGGAAGAAGACCGGTAGCTCTAGTGATTGTTGTAAACAAAAGTTAGAACAAACCTTTGGTATAAAAGATGGGTTTGGTCTAAGAGATACTCTATCCTTGTGAAATACCAAGTATGGTGGTTTAACACATAGGGCTTGAAGTTCTGAAACTCGTCTGGCTGAAGTAATAGCAACTAGAAGGGCAGTCTTCCAAGAAAGGAATTTTAGATCACAGGTTGCTGCCGGCTCAAAGGGGATGAGGTTAATGCACCTAATACCACGTTAAGGTCCCACGGGGTGCAGGTTGAGATATAGGGGTCGTAGAAGCCAAGCTCCTTTAATAAAGGCTTTGCACAACTTGTTGCTCATTAAAGGAGGTTCCACTCTCATGAAAATTGGAAATAGCGCCAATTGTACTTTGATGGTAGACACTGAGCAACCTTGGTTGAATAGGGAAGCTAAAAACTTCAGTACTTCTGATACCGAGGCTGTCATCGGGTCCAATCCTCGGAGTTGGGCCCAAATAGCAAACCTCTTCCATTTATTGCTATATATCTTTTTCGTAGAAGTCTTGTGGGCCGAAGACAAGATGTGCATGACTTCAGGGGCGAAAGAATGGCTCCTAACTATGGTTGGAAGAGGAGTAGCCAGGCTGCCAAATTCACTGAAAGGAGGGACTGATGGAGCTGTCCTGACTGATGCGTCAAAAGGTCCGGAACTTGGTCCAGGAACCAAGGACCCTCCAATGCATATTTGTGAAGAAAGGGGAACCAGACTTGTCGAGGCCAGTATGGGGCGATTAATATAATTTTGCTTCCCAAGCGAATCGCCTTCTGAATCACCTTGGGGAGAAGGGGAACCGGTGGAAAGGCATATAGCAGACCGGAGGGCCAAACGTGGACTAGAGCGTCCTTGGGGATCTCCCCTGGAACTGGGGTGAGAGTGAAGAAGTGCTGGCATTTCGTTGAGGGACTTGCAAGAGATCGCAACAAGGAACTCCCCATCTCGTGAAAATCTGCGCTACCACTGTGTTGTTCAAGGACCACTCGTGAGGGAGAGAATAGTTCTGCTCAGTCTGTCGGCTATCACGTTGGATTTCCCGAATGTGTTGCCACTAGGAAACGCTTGGTAGCAATCGCCCAATCCCATACTTTCATGGCTTCTCTGCAAAGGGGGTAGGACCTGGTCCCTCCTTGTTTGTTTAAGTACCAGACTACCGACATGTTGTCGGACTGAATGGCAATCGTACCCTGGGGGAGGTGATCGTGCAGTGCTTGCAACGCTAAAAGCACCGCCCTCATCTCCAGGATATTGATATGGAGAAGACTCTCGTCGGAGTGCCACGTGCCTTGGACCGACCTGTCCAGATAATGTCCCCCCCACCCTGTCTGGGAGGCGTCCATAGTCAACATGGCAGAGGGGAGTGGGGGAACGAAGGGTCGCCCTAGATTCAGGTTGGAGGAGAGAAGCCACCAACGAAGATCCTGTTTGCACGTGTCTGTGATCAGTATGTGGTGACTGAGGGGAAGGTCTTGATAAGACCACTGGACTGATAGGAGCCACTGGAGTATCCTCATGTGCAACCTTGCCAAGGGGACCAGAAGAATGGTGGCTGCCATGGAGCCCAACAGCTGTAGGACCATTCTTGCTGGAGCACGACGTTTGAGGAGCAGAGCCTGAACCTGAAGCTGGAGCGTCGCTATCCTTTCCGCAGGGAGATAGACTCGCATCTGCCTTGAGTCTATTTCTGCACCAATAAACAGAATACGCTGAGATGGCAGCAATACAGATTTTGACCAATTGAAGGTGATTCCTAAGGAGTGGCTGCTAGGTTTTCCAAGAGTAGATGCCTGGAGGTGGCAGTTAGGAGCCAGTCGTCTAGGTATGGAAACACCTGGAATCCTAGACTTCTCAGGTGAGCAGTCACCACCGCCAAACATTTGGTGAACACCCTGGGGGCTGTGGTGAGACCAAAGGGCAGTGCTCAGAACTGGAAATGACTGTCTCCTTGGCTGAAGCATAAGTGTCTCCTCGACGCCTGATCTATCAGAATGTGATAGTAGGCGTCTGAGATCTATGGAGCACATCCAAACACCTTTCTCCAAAAGCGGGAGAATGGATTGCAAAGTGACCATCCGGAATTTGGACTTTTTCACAAATCAGTTTAGTTTGCTGAGATCCAAAATGGGTCTCAAGTCCCCGGTCTTTTTTGGCACCAAAAAGAATCTTGAGTAAGTCCTTGATCCGGCCTGGTCTGCGGGGACAGGTTGGATGACCCCTTTTTGAAGCAGCTTTGATATTTCGTTGGCTGCATGATCCCGTTGACTGGGTGGCGGGTCCGGGATTCTTTGGACTGGTGGAGGGGGTTGAACAAAGGGAATGGTGTAACCTCCGGCGATGATTCGAAGCACCCATTGGTCCTGAGTAATATTTTCCCAGGCCTTTAGGTGTCTCGAAAAGCGACCCCCGACTGGCTCCGGAGCTCGGGTACTCCTTCAGGGATGCTGGAAGGAGGAGGAGCCATGAAAGGACTCGCGGTCTCCAGTGTTGCGGGGCCCTCCGCCGCCTCTGGGACGGCGTCTCCCTGAAAAATTTCCCCCTCCTCTGCCTCTAGAAGGGGAATCGCTCTGCTGCGACGAGTAAGGCTTTTGAGACTTACGGAACCACATTTTCCCTCCTCTTCGAGCCTTGGGATAAGGTCTGAAGAGAGTGGAAAAGCGGGCTCCGACGGCAGTTAAAGTCTTACCCTCCTGTTCGCAGCGAGTCAATGTGTCCTTTACCTTGGGTCCAAACAGTGAGGACCCATCAAAGGGGGCTTCGGCAAAGGAAGACTTAAAGGCCTCTGCAAAGTGACACAGGCGTAGCCAGGCTTGTCTCCGTAGAGCAACACCTGTTCCAGCCACTCTACTCGCTCCTTCGGCCGCATAAGAAATGAGCCTCATGGACGAGTTAGATAATGAAGACAGGGTAGCCAACTGGGAGTTAACCGTCTGGGTCAACTGCTCAGGTAAGTTACCAGAGAGGGTATCCGAAAGCTCCTTGATCAGATCCCTCTGTAGTCTGGTGAAATGTGTCAGGTAATTCAGAGACCTTAATGTAAAGGCCGCTGAAGAAAGGGTACGCTTGTCGTACTGATCCATGCTCCTAGACTCTTTATTAGGAGGATGGACGGACGTCAAAGCCTCTGCCACATCTTGTTGGGTGGCAGATGCCACCACCATAGCATCTACAGCCACGCCCTTGAGAAAGTCCTTATCCGGGGAGCAGAGGAACTTATTGGGGCGAGCTGGCACAGGTTCAACAGAACTGGGTGTTCCCACGCCTTTGAGAGATCAAATCCAAGCTCATCGAGGCGGAGACACCCAGGAGGTGGAGGGCTGAGCCCCGAAGGCCTTGAGGAAAACCGACTCCTCAGCAGAAGGGGGTTTGGACTGCCAGTCGCCTCATTGCTTGAGGATCTCCAAGATGTCCGCAAAGGAGACATCTTCCGAGGACGACTTTGGGGACCCCTCCGCATCATCGAGGTCGGTATCCGTGGTGAGAGACTCATCAGGGGAGTCTACGTGTTTCCTCTTACACTGTTTCTTCCTGGGAGGTTCCTCCGAAAGCGTGTCGGAGGGACCGCCAGGAAGAAGGGAACCCCCAATGGGGGTAACCTCAGGCCCAGGGGCCCCGCTGTCGTGAGACAGGGGGATTGCAAAGGCGCCAGTCTCCATGCCCAGGGAAGGTGGTGGTGAAATAGTAGAAGTGGCCACAGAGGATTTGGCCAAGGCACTCCTCATGGCCTCGAAGGCTGGACCCCCAGAGTCCTGGGATGGTTCAACCCCCGAGACCACAACGGCAGTCGGAACCCCTGCAGCCGACGCACCGAGAGGGAGGCTCGGAACCGAAAGGATCGGGCCCGAAGCGTCCCCCCGGGGCCGACAGAGGAGGTCCGCGTACCGAACCCCGACCTGAGGGACAGGGTTGGAGTTAGAGTCGGAACCGACCCGATAGCCTCCACCGGTTCCACCAGCACCGACTCCAACGGCGCCGAAGCTGTTGGAGGAGGAATCGATGTAGCAGGATGGGAGATCGGCTCCAGAGCCAACTGGGCTGGAGCCGAGATCAACTTTGCGAAGACTGGAGACTGAAAAAGCCTTTGAAGCACCCTAAGTCCGAATCGGACATCCTCGATGACCGAGAAGAAACCGACCGGGTCCGAGTCGACTTCTCCGCTGGCTCTGAAAGACTAGGGGACCGGCTCCGTAATGGTTCTAGAAGTATTGGCGCCGAGGGAGACTCCACTACAACTGCAATTTCCCTCGGAGCCGATGTGGACTTCGGCACCGAAGGGGAAGAGTCTGAGCGGGCAACCCCCATCGGTTCCGAAGGCAGTGGAGCCGATGAAGGTGACACGCCTCTCGACGCCCGAGCTCTCGACTCCGAAACCAGAGGAGTCGAGGCTGGAGACATCGAGGCAGACCATTCCACCCTCGGCTCCGAAGTCCGTGGAGCCGACGGAGAAGCCTGCCGAGACTTTTTTGCTGCCGGATCCGACGGGCTGGTCAGAGCTGAAGGCTTTTTCTTCCTCTAAGGTGAAGAAGAAGAAGAAGATAGGGCTTCCTCAAAGGAAGGGGTAATAAGCCCTTTTAAGATCAACTTATTTTTCCTCTCTTGGAGGACGCGAGAGGAAAAAGCGTGGCAAACGCTACAGGACTCCTGAAGATGCTTCGGGCCCAAACAATAAACACATAAGGAATGGTCATCTGTTATAGACATTTTATAATTACATTTAACACACTTTTTAAAACCTGATGGTCTATGCTCTTTAGACATGGTTATATAAACAATAAACACCAACTACCAAAAACAAAGTTAGTACAGACAACCTAGACTCTAACTTAAACGCCTAGGGTAGGGCTAGGCCCCTCAAACGGGACCGTTAACTACCACAAAAAAAACACAACTTACCACAAGAAAAATATCAAAACCAATCACACAACAACAATAGCTGTTAAAACAGCTTTTGCGTAAGTTTTGACCAAAATTCAGACAGAAAAATTTCTGACTAAAGATACTTAGCTCAGCCAAGTCCGAGACCACGTCTATGCTGAAAAGCGGCAAACGAGATCTGGGGAAGTGGTAGTGGTGCATCCTGGGATATAAGGTAACTCAGCCAATAAGAGACTGCGTTCTATTGTATAGCGGCCGAGTTGGAGCCGAGGATCGGCTCCGAACCCATCTGTAGAGAATGTAGGCGAGATAGGATCACATTACATCAAGTAGTTTAATGCCCTCAAGGTGACCATGGAAGAGGAGTAAACCCTTTTGCCAAGTCTGTCCAATGCCTGAAATTCTCTATTCGGTGGATGGACAGAGGAGCTTTCATGGGAAAAGTTCTTCTTGGCAGATGCCACAACAACCATGGCATCTATAGCAATACCCTTAGTCCAAAACAACTTATCTGTGGGCAGCTGAGAATCTTATCTGTTCATTTTGGGATTGGCTCTACTGTGCCCGGTTTCTTCTGAGCCCTGAAGATGCCAGCTGGATCAGTGGGTTGGCGGGGGGGGGGATATCCAGGTAGTAGATGAGCTGAACCCAAAAACCTTTCACACCACCAATTCCTCTGGGAAAGGGTTTTGGGCTGACCAACCACCGCTCTGGCTCAGGATTTCTAAAAAAAAGTCTCCAAAGGAGACGTTGTTGGGTGGTGACTTTGGGGACCCTTCCTCGAAATCTGTGTCTGTGATAACGTATTCCGTAGGGGAATCAATGTGACTCCTTTCACACAGCCTCTTCTGGGGACCTCCTTGGTGGGACGCTCCAGGGATATAGCAAAATATGCCTGATGTTCCATCATGGAGAGAGAGTGGAGGCTTTGGGGGAACCAGCTGTCCAAGTGGCAGAACGGAGGCCTCAGGCACTAGACCAGTATGGGTGGGGGAGATACTGTGGCAGAGAACATGGAGGGTCTCCCTGGATGGAAGAGAACCTTTTCTACCACTTCCAAATCCAAAGGGCTCCCAACCACTAAGAGTTGTCCCACCGGGGTTGAAGCCATCAGAGAGGACACCCCATGGAGAGCTTGGGCCTCCTGTTCTGAAGGGGGAGTCAGAGCCATGTTGTCGAAAGCTGAAGCTCCAAGGGGAAGCAAAGGGTTCAAAAACTTCGGAGTCTACACCCTCCTCCGGAACCAACCATGATGCTACGGCTCTGAGGCATGCTTGGAACTGAAGCCAATGGAGCCAAGTGGGTCAGGGAAATAGTCGGAGGTGAAAAGGACAACTCTATCGGCTCTGATACCCCAGCACCGAAGACTCTGAAACCGAAGGGTGGACTGGAGAAGGTGCCAAAGGTCGAAAAGGTGAAACCCTCACAGATCCAGATGTGGACAGAGTGGACACAAGCCCCATCTGAATCTGGGCCTCAAGAAACTGCCTTACCAGTCTCTGCCAACATCCTTGGAGGAAAGGCTTCAGGAAGACCTGAAAGACAATGATGACAGTGGCCTCTAAGATCTCCCAGTGAAGCACTAGCAAGATCTTGGAGTATGCCCATTGGTGCCGAGACAGGAGCCGACCCAGTAGGAGCAGATGTCGAAGGAGAGCCACTTGGACCCAGAGCAACAGTAGGTGACTGGAGCAGAGGAGAAGAAGTCGGAACCGAGCTTGGAGCCCACTGTCAGTTCTGGCAGTTTCAGAGCCTTCTTGGAGGACCTCGAGGAAAACAACAGAGGAGAGCACTTCCTGCTCTCCCAGGTCTCCTTGGGTCCCTTAGAAGGGGGTTGGGTCCCGGAAGTAGACAGTACCCCCGAGGTGGAGGAAGGAGGAAGCAATGCCTTTCAGCACAAGCTTGCTTCTCCTATCTGCCAGAGCTCAGGAATGAAAAGCTTTACAGATGTCACAAGGGGCCTGAAGGTGGGTAGGCCTCAAGCAATAAACACACTCTCTCTCTGTGGGTATAAGACAAAGGCATCTTCCACCCACAGGAAGTGCATTTTTTAAAACCCAAAGATTTCTGCTCAGACATACTGAAAAGAAACCAGAGAAACTTTTTTTTTTTTTTTTTTAAAAAGGGATAGGTAAGGAGGAAATCTAAATGCAGAAAATGTGATTAACAGACAGAAAAGGCAGGAAGAGAGAAATCAAGTTTTTAAACTACGATTTCTATTTTAACCAGAAGAAAGTTTACAAAAGGAAGGGTAGGTACTAGATGTGAAAAAGAAAATAAAAGTTAAGCACTGACAGACCATGAAACACCAAAACACTAAGCAGAAGCTCACAGGCACAGGAACTCGCTGCTGATGCTAAGAGCGGCAAACAAGATATGGAGGTACATTGGGGGAGCGGGGCATTGTGGGTATAGGGAGGAGCACAAGTCAGGAAGCTCAAGCTATAAAAAAGCAGCCGATCTGTTCAGAGGATCGGAACCAACACCAGCAGATTAAGGAAATGGAAGAGGACATCAGATACTGCTTTACTTTATATCTCTTTGTTAATTGCTTTGTACTGGCTATAAATAGATTGCTCTCAGTTATAATTTGACCTGAGGGTGGGAAGAATACTAAACACAACCCTAAAAAATTGTGGACATCCATTAAAGAAATCAGACATCCCAGTAAAATTTCAACCCAAACCCCTCTTCCGATATCTCACCATGCAAAACAACAATGCAGTTCAACTCTTATTTTGAATCTCTAACCAAGGATGCCTCAACATCTAAACCCAACCATTTCCAACAGCCACATATCACCACATCAACTTTCACATTCAAATGTGTCCACATCCGAAATAAAAATACTCAAACAAATTTAAATCATGCTCTTCTTCAGCGGATAACCTTCGAGAGTACCTAAAAATAACACAACAGCATTGCCTGCCCTGTCTCAATCCTCATAAATAGGTCATTCCAGAAATCCCACATTCCCTCTGCACAACCTATATCAATTTTCTCTCTCCTCATAAATATTAAATATTATTAAATAATACTGTCAATAAAGCTAGAGATAATAGCAAACTAGCTTCTTCCTTATTTCTAGACTTGTCCAAAGCCTTTGACACAGTTTGTCACCACAAACTTCTACTTCAAATATCCTCACTAGGTCTCTCCCAACCCACCCTTCTGTGGTTCAAAACTACCTGTCCAATAGGTATCAGTAAGATGGCATGCTACACACTCTCCTTACCTACCAGTAACCCGCAATGTACCACAAGGCTCTATCCTTGGTCCCCTCCATATTAAATATTTTCACCAACACGATCTATACATTCACAGAACAAGCCACTGTAACACAATACACAGATGATTCCACTCATTTGCACATCTGAAAATGTGGTACACCTCCAAAAAAATACTCAGGAAGTTTTAACAGCCACTGAAACATGGCTTCGCAACTCAACACATGCTCAACCTAATAAAGACCAAACTACTACCCTCCCCCCCCAAATCCCTCTCTCATAAAAAAAATATTGAAAGTTCTCTCTTAATAATGCAACCAGTGAGGTCACTTCTCAGCAAATTACTAGACGTGATAGTGGATAATCTTTCATTTGACCCACATATACAAAATTGTATAACAAAAACTCATCAAAAACTAGGGATGCTTTACAGAGCAGAATGCACCGCTATATAGCACTAAAAAGTTTAAATTGGTTAGAACTCGCTCATCAAACATATACACATCTTACCACTTATAAAATTATCCAGCATCCATCTGCCTGTCCAGTACTAAAAACCAAACTTTCTACACAACTATGGTTCTAGTTGGTCAATGCGATCCAGTGACTAAAAACTCCTGTCTACAAACCTAGCAAATCTGCTGGGCATTGTCTGGACTCTTACAAGACTGCTGAGGCCTGGAACTCCTTACCTGTATCCATCATATCAATAATCTCCCTCCCATCTTTCAAAACCACTCTGAAAGACTTCCTAGCTAAAATCTGGCTCTGTTCTTGCTCAAAACCAGGATAAATGATATCCCTAAATGTGAACAAGTACCTTTTCATTCCTTATACATCCTTACTCTCCCCCCCTTTTTCACTTACTTCCTTGCTTCTATCAAATTCTCTTCCCTAAACTTCTCTCTAAATATACCATAAGCCCGTTCGTCCCTCACTTCATATTGCAATTCCTGTTTGTATTAGACTAACTTACCTTTATTTTCTCCTCAAATGGTCTAAAATTCCTCTAAATATTACAGGATTGGTTAAGAATTTATACAAATTATACGCCAGTGCTTTTATATCATATTTAATTTGTTGTAATTATTTAAACTGCAGATTTGTTTTATTTTTTGAATATTGTAAAAATGTTGTTCTTAAAATGTTCTGTAATAATTTGGAGCTTTTCCCCTGGCCTCTGCTGAAAATGGGCTTCTACCCAAGCAGATTTTCCCAGTAATCAAATGTCACTAAATAAATAAACAAACAAATAAATAAATATTCAAAGTAAAATACAGGTCCTATAAGGAGTTTGGAGGACTCAGTTAATAGCTAGGGGGTTGCACCTAATTAGCCTGCAAGATGCTCCAAATAAAATTGTTTTTGTTTTATAAAAGAGTTAACTGTGAGAAGGTGAGGGGAAAAAAACAGTGATATATTTTTAAAGGTCATCCCACAGAGATTGTAGAGGTTTGAGAAATCAGTGGATCAGAGTATAGAACCATACTAATACTAAGACCTCCAGAGAAAGTGTATTGACCCATGGAAACAACAAAACTGGCCCCCCAAGTATACAGCCTTGGAGGACACTAGAAGAGAAGTGTGTTACAGAGGGCAGGAAGACACTAAGCTTGATGACGACCTATTGTGGAGGTACCTTTTTAGCCGTCTTAAGCAGGTAGCTACGGAGAACAAAGATTTGCTTTTTTTCATTTTCTCACTATAGTAGTCCTTCAGAGTTCTAATATTATTAGTTACTGTATGCATTTACCTACCTGATAAAGCAAAATATGAACTTAATTGTCATTACTGGCAGTCCTCCAAATTGCGCATGCAAATGTGTTTGTGCAAATGGGTCTGTTTGTATTGTGGACTTGGACATGTATTTGTACGTACATGTTTATGAACATGTGTGAGTGACACTCTGTCTTACTTTGGATTAGTTTATTGCCTTGTGTCCACTGAGTGCCAGGACAGACTCTGACTCCCCAGCGATCCTGAAATGGATAAATAGGGTAACCAGAGAATGAATAATGACTGAATGGATCTGTAATCTCCCTCTTTTTCGTACTATGCAATAAAGCCAGAGATGCATAAAACAGGTTATCCGGTGACTGCACCATAACAAGCACTACATTTACAACTACTGCTATAACTGTCTGCAATGCAATGCAATGGGCAGGCTGCCAATGGTCTGTACACTCGCCTGGCTCAGGAAAGAGATACAGAAGCCTGCATTGTAAGACAACCACAGTTTCTTTCCGCTCTCCATTAGACTGTTGAACTCTTGGAAAAACGAACCATGATGTCTGTTACATAACTAGCCTAGGGGTTTATTTTATGGATGTGCAATAAGTGCAATACTAAGGTAGCTCCACTACACACTGAAGGACTATAAAGTGCAATATATAAACTGTGCAATAATTCAGTCTATTCATAGATACAGTGCAGTAAAAAAAGTATTTGCCCTCTTCCTGACTTCTTACTTCTTTGCATATTTGTCACACCTAAATGTTTCAGATCATCAAACAAATTTAAATACTAGACAAAGATAATCCAAGTAAACACAAAATGCAGTTTTTAAGTGACGATTTTATTTATTAAGGAAAAAAAAATATCCAAACCTACATGGTCCTACTGTGATATTTTATTAATTTTTCTCTATGTGCAACTGTTTCCTGCATTGAAAATGAAGCATTGTAATTTCGTCCAGCTACACTGCTGTGTAGTTCTGAATGACAATAAAGTTTTGTTTGACTTTGACTGCATACTGTAGCATGGAACCTCTACATATGAGTCTCCAAGTGAGTATTCAAACTGTATTTAAAGATTTTTTTCCTCTAAAATGCCAAATAAACAAATGAAATGTTAGAAAAACACATACTTTGGTTTCTTCAAAGTGATAATGTAGAAACTCTTGAACAACAACAAATAAGTTATCCAGCGATCTCAGTTGATGGACCTAGGATAAAAAAAATTAAATGTGTAAATCGAAAATGAACATCTGGGCAAACAAAACATTATGCTGTATATATGCAAAACAGGTACTACACAGATTAAAGGTTCACAGATTAGTACTAGGCTAACTGCCCTTGTGACCATTTTGAGCCTAGTCAATTGCCACCTGTGAGAATCAAACCCCGTACCTTGTGTCTGTAAGGTAAACACCTTAACCATTATGCCAACCTCCCACAATGCCACAAATCAAGTCATTAATCTAAAACAGCTGCTCTGAAAATGTGTGTGCTGATATATATATATATATATATATATATATATATATTTTTTTTTTTACAGCAGATGCTGGGTAAGGGCATAAAAAAGAAGGTTTACACTAGTATGGACAAGGTCTTAATTAAAATCATTGACACCACCATTCATGTAATTTCAGCCTCAACTGTAATACCACGGCATGAGGTTGGGAAGGTGAAGATAAACGACATTATGACTGCATAAATTCTATGAGGACTGCTGATGCAACTAGTTCACTTTTGACATCTCTCTCATTTTCATCTCAATAAAAATAATACACAACTATAACAATCTTATCAACAAGAGAAAAACTATATAAAAATGCTTATATTCCTTTCACTTTTAACTTCTGGACAAGTCCCACAGAAGCTAGCTATTCACAGTGTAACATAATATGGTAGCTCTCTTTTTGAGTTATACTAGATAAAGAAGCTTTCGATGAATTTCCCTAGAACTTCACTTTGAAGATGCTGCAGGACATGAATACTTAGATCGTTCATAGACAAGATGCATGCCATACACTGCATACATATACTGGAATTGGCAATGCGCAGACAGGTGCAGACTAGTGCTGACTCAAAGCACCGAGTGGCATTTTAGCAAAGTGAGAGTAATTGTGCAGCACTAGGAGATCGCAGATATACCCCAGGGATTACCTCAGTGTGTCACTGCAGACGACAGACAGCAAAATAATAATGTATAGTTCCCCCCATACTAAAGGGGGCACAAAGCAGCGAAAAACGATGGGGCTTGTAATAAATGCCCTCGGATAGCAGAGTATGAACTTGTAACCTATATGTATTTATACAAGTACATCTATATAGATAGATATATCTATATATACAGGTTCACTACTAAATCTCAAATTACGGAATCTCGAGACTCTGAAGCCCGAAGACCAGAATCTCAAGATTCCGTAATATCGAAATAAAAAAAGAAAAGAAAAAAAAAACATTTAGAAGGTATATGCAGGGGGGCTCTGCACGGCACTATTTTGCTGTTCACTCCACTGTGGTGCGATCTCGGAGTTGGCATATTTAAGTTGCAGGGGGTGTAGGGGGTGCAGAGGGGCTTGCCCCCCTGCATATGCTTTAAAAAATGTTTTTTTATTTTATTTCGGTCTTCGGGCTTCAGAGTCTCGAGATTTAGTACTGAACCCATATATATATATATATATATATATATATATTATACATATACAAACATAAATATATACACACACACACACACACATATATATATATATATATATATATATATATATATATATATATATATATATATATATATATATATATATATATATATATATATGTAGATGTATATGGATTCACTTTATAGTCTCAACATACTGAAATATCGAATTTCAGTATCTCAAGACTTCAAAGCCGAAAAATCAAAAACCCAAAACTTTAAAACTGCGAAATTTCAAACCACAAATGTAACAAACAAAATATTACACCACACAAATAAATACACCTACCTGCCGACATTACAAAAAACAAACCAACATACACAAATGCAACAAAACTAACACACAAACAATCTTGCTAAAAGCAGGGGGGGGGGCAAGCCCACCTGCACCCCCTCATGTGGGGGGCTTTGCCCTGTAACCCCCCCACTTATATATACTAACTCCGAGGTCACACTAAACACAAAAACACGTAAAAAACTCACCACTACACACACACACACACACACAAGAATCCCTACCCAATATCCTTACAAAAACACCACTTAACTCAACCCCCAGCTAAATCCACAAACCGCACTGCACGTCAAGTACACAACCACAATGGCGAATACGACATTTCCCCATTCGCTATTATGCAGTTTCGCATAACTGCAATTTCGACTTTATAGTCTCGAAATACTGAAATTCGACATTTCAGTATTTCGAGTTTATAAAGTGAAGTTATATATATATATATATATATATATATATATATATACACACACACACACACACACACACACACACACACACACACACACACACACATAGACACACACACACACATAGACACACACATATATATATATATATATATACATACACACATACATATGTATGTGTGTGTGTGTGTGTGTGTGTATATATACACACACACATATATATGTATGTATCTGTTATGTACTCACCATAATGTTCCATCTGAGTAGGGAAACTTCATTTGTCAGCAACCTGTGGGTTACGGATCCGACACGGATCCAAGCCAGCAGCATACCAAGCAAAAAGATCTGAGCTCCAAGCTCCTCCCCCTTACCCATACTACACTGCAACCTCCTTCCAATTGCCACCTGCACATAACAACAAAACAACTAACCTCCTGAGACACCTGACTCAAAGACAAAGTAAAGCTCATAAGTCCAAACCTCGAGCTCAGCTAAATAACCATGAAGGTCAGTGGGAAGGAGGGAGAGACGGTTGCTGACAAATTTAGTTTACCTACTCAGATGGAATGTTATGGTGAGTACATAACTTCTTTATCTGAAGTAGTTAACTTCATTTGATCAGCAACCTGTGGGACAGAGTCCCCAGCTACCTGAATCTTGGGGGCCCTTAAGGAAGGATATTCCGGAGCACTGCAGAGCCAAAGGCAGCCCTTCCCCTAGACACCAAATCCAGTTTATAATGAGAGATAAAGGTGTGAGAGAACGCCCAGGTAGCTGCTGAACAAATGTCATCCAGGGAAACTCTAGACCAGAATACAGCAGACGTTGCCATAGAATGCGTAGCATGAGCATGAACTCCCACTGGTTCTGCTAAGCAGGATTCTCTGTATGCTTGTAAGATACAACTTGAAATCCATCTGGCGAGAGTCACCTTTGAAACTGTTTTCCCTAGAAAAGGCTTAGCAAAGGAGACAAAAAGCTGATCAGATTTACGAAAGACAGCCGTCCTGTGCAAATAAAAATGTAACTGTCTGTGAACATCCAGCAAATGAAGTTTATATTCTCCTTTATTCTGGAAATTAGGGAAAAAGACAGGCAAATTAATGGACTGATTAATGTCCGTCTCGGAAGAAACTTTTGGGAGAAAGGAGGGATTAGTCCTGAGAGATATCCTATCCTTATGAAACACAAGGCATGGAGGTTTGATAAAGATAGCCTGAAGCTCCGACACTCTCCTGGCTGAAGTAATTGCTACCAAAAAAGCCATCTTCCATGACAAGAACTTCAGATCAACAGAAGCTGCAGGTTCAAATGGAGGCGCAACTAACGCCTGAAGAACTAAGGTCGGATCCCACGGCGGAGATGAATTTCTAACAGGGGGTCGCAAAAGAAAAGTGCCTTTTAGAAAGGTCTACAAACTCTGGCAGCAGCAAGGGAACCAAAGCTGTCCCCAATATGAAAATGGGAAATGGCAGCCGGCTGAACCTTCACAGTAGATGAGCTGGCCCCTTGCTGAAAAATATGAGACAAGAATTCCAGTACCACTGAAACAGGAGCGGTGAAAGGATCCAAGTTCTTTTGTGAAGCCCAAATTGAAAATCGTTTCCATTTGCTACTGTAAATCTTCCTGTTAAAGGGTTTATGTGCTGCCACCAGAATAGACTTGACTCGGGAAGAGATACCGGGAGTCCTGGCAATTAGGGGAACTGGATCAGCCAAGCTGAGAGCTTGAGACCATCCAAGTTCGGAGGAGCCATTCCCGAGGGATGACAAATCAAATCCGGAATGGGATCCAAGATCCAGAGTGGAGCTATAAGATGAGACTGCAGGCAGGGGAACCAGACTTGGCAAGGCCAGAATGGGGCTATGAGGATAATCTTGCTCCCCAACCGGCGAGCTTTCTGCAGAAATTTTGTCATAAGCGGAAGTGGAGGATACGCATAAAGAAGACCAGGTGGCCAAGCATGGACTAGAGCATCTCTGGGGGCTTCTCCCAAAGGAGGAATTAGAGCGAAAAACTCGCTGCACTTTGCGTTGGAAGGCGATGAGAAGAGATTGCAGTAAGGCCGACCCCACTTGAAGATTTGTTCCGCTACACAAGGATTCAGAGACCACTCGTAAGGAGAGAGGATACTTCTGCTCAATTTGTCCGCCAGTATGTTGGACCGACCCATAATGTGCATTGCTAACAGGAAGCGGTTGGTGGAGATCGCCCATTCCCAAACTCTCATGGCTTCTCGGCAAAGGGGGTAACACCTGGTTCCTCCGCCGTTTGTTGATCTACCAGACCACGGACATATTGTCCGACTGAATCGCAATAGTCCCCGGAGGAAGAAAGGCATGGAGGGCCTGCAATGCCAAGAGGACCGCCCTCATCTCCAGGACATTTATATGCAGTACGGTCTCGGTCAGAGTCCACGTGCCTTGGAAAGTCCTGCCCGCACAATGCCCCCCACCCCACCCTAGGCAGGAGGCATCCCTGGTCACTGTGGCCTGGGGTGGTGACATAAAAGGTCATCCTTCTCGAAGGGCTCGGGATTGAAGCCACCACGGGGAAGTTCCTGCAAACCCTGCGGAGTGGAATCGGGAAGTCTAGAGGGTGGTGTAGAATAGACCACTGGATCTGCAACGTCCAAAGTAGAACCCTCATATGCAGACAAGCATAAGGAATCAGATTGATCGCTGCTGTCATGGACCCCAAAGCTCTCAGGACTAATTCTGCTGGGGGAGCAGAGAATTGAAAGAGGGCTAGCACATGCAGAGTCATGCTGTGAAGTCTGTCTGATGTTAGGAAGGCCCTGGCCTGGAGGGTATCTATCCTGGCCCGTATGAAGTCTAACACTTGAACAGGCTGGAGGAAGGACTTCTTGACATTTATGGTTATCCCCAGCTGGGGTGACATCAGGAGGAAGAAATCCCTGGCTAGAGAAAGTAGATGCCTGTTGGAGGCGGTGAAGAGCCAGTCGTCTAGGTATGGGAAGACCTGTATGCCCTGGAGCCTCAGGTGGGCCACTGCAACTGCCATGACTTTGGTGAACACCCTGGGGGCTGTGGTGAGACCAAAGGGTAAGACCCTGAACTGGTAATGACTGGCTCCTAGCCGAAAGCGGAGAAACCTCCTGGACCGTCTTTCCATGAGAATATGGTAGTACGCATCCTTGAGGTCTATGGAGCACATCCAGTCCTCCTCCTGCAAGAGGGGCAGGATGGACTGAATCGTGACCATCCAGAATTTCTCTTTGACAACGAAAAGGTTTATTGTTGACAGGTCGAGAATCGGCCTCAAGTACCCAGTCTTTTTTGGCACCAGAAAGATGCTGGAGTAGATGCCTGACCTGTACTGGTCTGGGGGCATATGCTGGGTGGCTCTTTTTTCCAACAGCTTTTTTATTTCCAAAGCCGCGGCCTCCCTTTGAGTGGGGGGACATCTGGGAGGTGTCTTGAGTAAGAGGGCTTGTCGATGAAGGGGATTGAATAGCCTCTGGATATTATCTGAAGCACCCAGCGATCTGTTGTGATGGACTCTCATTGAGCCAGGTGCCTCGAAAAGCACCCCCCGACTGCCTCCAGAGAGGAGCAGTCGGGCAACCCTCAGGGCTGTTGCGCGGGTTGGACGGAAAAGGGTTCCCATGACCCGAAGTTCCTCGGTCCCCCTCTGCCTCTGGGCCGGCGTCCACCTTGCCCCCTCTGCCTCTGGGGGAGGAGGAGTCCTGAGCGTTCCGGGCCTGCTGAGATTTCTGGAACCACTTCTGCCCTCGCTGGTTCCTAGCAAAAGACCTTTGAGGGGTAGAGAAGCATATTCCAACAGCTGACAACGGTTTCCCGTCTTTCTCGCTCTGGACCAGCATCTCGCAGACGGTCTTCCCGAAGAGGGTCAACCCATCAAAGGGTGCATTCGCGAAGGACGCCCTGAAGGGTTCCAAGAAATTGCAAAGTCGAAGCCAGGCATGATGCCATAAGGCGATACCGGAACCACTAGCTCTAGCGGCTCCTTCCATGGCATGGGAAAGTAATCGCATAGAAGTATTGGACACTGACTTAAGATTGGCCATATGAGCCGAGAAAGTCCATTTATCGTCAGCCGACATGGACTCTGGGGGAGACTCAGCATATTCCTTGACCAGGTCCTGCTGCAGTCTGATCATATGGGCCAAATAATTCAGCGACCTTAAAAGGTAGCTGAAGCAAAAGTCCGCTTTCCAATATGGTCCATTGCCAGAGACTCCTTACCAGGGGGATGGACTGAAGAACTTTCCTGGGATAGTTCCTTTTTGGTGGCCACCGCCACCACCATGGCATCAACTGGAGAACCCTTGGCTCCACGAAGCACTGTCTGCACGGGGACTGAAAACCTTATCAGTCCTTCTAGGTATCGGCTGTACAGTGTCCGGCTCCTTCCACGTCCTGGTGGTAATCAGGTCAACCAGGGGGGTTGGCCAGGAGGTAGATGGGCCTGTGTCGAACGCCTCCAGGAATACAGAGTCGTCAGAGGAAGGTTTTTGGGCGGACCCCCCCCCTCTTTCGTGGAGTATTTCCATAATATCTCCAAAGGAGACATCGTCGGGGCCTGATTTGGGGGCACCTCCCCTTCCTCCAAATCGGTATCCTCTGTGAGGGACTCAGGGGGGGGGGTCCAAGTGCCTCCTTTTGCACAGGCTCTTGTGAGGGACCTCCTCGGGGGGACTGTCTGATGGGAGCTCACCCACGGATTCATGCTCCTCCAAGGGAACTGGCTGGGGCGTCAACGACACAGGCTGTCCCTGGGGGGACTACATAATGGAGGACAAACTGAGCTGCGAGGGAGTGGGGGCGGGCCCTGAGGAAAGCGTGAGGGGGTCTCGATCCTCCAGAGAACCCTCTCCACCACGTTGAACGCCGAAGGGGAACCGGCCTCTCTAAGACAGGTGGCCGGGGCCCTCTGATCCGACAAGGGGATCGGCACCCGAGATGAAGCGATTGGACCCGAGAGGACAGTGTGCTCCGACCACAAAGGAGCCGAAAACACGCTCACCCCCTCAGATCCAACGTCCAGCTGTTCGTCTCTCTGTCTCTCTCTCTGTCTCTCTCTGTCTCTCTCTCTGTCTCTCTCTCTGTCTCTCTCTCT